>NC_029794.2:22219423-22230734 GCF_000816755.2 Arachis ipaensis | reverse complement strand
TAAATTTTTAATTTTTAATATGTTAATAATAAATAATATTTAGTCTATTCTATCTTATATTTAGATATAATTATATATTTATTTAATTTTTTAGAAAATAGTGATGAGGGCGACGATGTAGGAGGTGGTGGTGGCGAGATCACAGTAATAATGGGTGAGAAGAAAGGGAATGAGAATGGGTTATTATAGTGAAAATTGGGTGGCCTTGTACTTTTGATGGTGTTAGATATTATATGAATTAAAAATTAGGAATAAATTTTTTATAAGAAATTATAATTTTTTACCATATGTTGACGGTCATGATATTAATTATTGGGATAAAATTAAAATTATCTCAAATTTTAAGGATAAAATTAGCCAATGAGTTATAACTCAAATGGCATAGATTCCCCATACTCAATTAAGAGGTCGCGGGTTTGAGTCACGTATCTTTTTAAATTGCCAATGTGTTATAGCTCAAATGGCATAGACTCTCCATACTCAATTAAGAGGTCGTGGTTTTGAGGCATAGACTCCCCATACTCAATTAAGAGGTCGCGGGTTCGAACAATGAGTAATAGCTCAAATGGCATAGACTCCCCATACTCAATTAAGAGGTTGCGGGTTCGAGTCTCCTATCTTTCCAAATTTTGCCAATAAGTAATAGCTCAAATGGAATAATCTCCCCATACTCAATTAATAATTTTAAACAAACAAAAAAAAATTTTGAACATAAGAATTTATTCCTTTTTAGTGTAGGAATAATTTTTTTAAAGTAATATTCTTTGTCAAAGCATCAATTCTAAAAAAGCAGTAGAAGAAAATACACATAATTAAAGCAGTCAAGTAGAAGAAAAATTGAAACAGACACAAATAAGAGTAAGTAGAAGAAAATACACATAATTAAAGCAGTCAAGTAGAAGAAAAATTGAAACAGACACAAATAAGAGTAAGTCTGAGAAGTGGTGAACGACAATAGTGATGGTCATTGGGTAAGAAGAAGAGGAGAAGATCGCATATGGCGTAATCATGACAAACACTCTCTCGTGCACCGTTAATCGTGGAGGATGCGCTGCTTCTACTAGCGGACGACTAGTGTGTCGTCGCTCTTATTTTGAATATAAGGGTGTGTTGTAGTAATTCCTCCATAGTCAATCAATCATTGCTAATTGTTTGTCACATGAAGGGAGTATGTTTGTTTTGGATTAGGAGTGTGGAGTGAAGTCGATAATTTATAAAAAAAATGGTTCTAGAGATATTTTAATGGCTGTCCATAAAGGTCTAGAAGCTAATATTAGAGAAAAGACAAATTTGACTCTTAAATTTTATAAACTATTGTGCATAAATTAGATGTTCAATTTAATCCGATGCTTCAGGAAACTAATTCTATAGTTGATTTACTTTATAGTATTTGATTCTTCATATATCTTCTAGACAAAAAATACACTTATGCGATTATCTTTCTAATCAACTAAAAAATTTAATAAATATATAATTGTATCTAAATATAAAATAGAATAGACTAAAACATAAATATTGTTAACATATTAAAGATTAAAAATTCAGCTTAATTCTTATTTCATTTCTTATTCAAAGTCATCGAAATTTACATCTCATCATGCATACCAAATTAAAAAAAATTACAATATATATATATATATATATAACAATAATTAATTACAAAAACAATCAAATATTTTATAAATATAAACATAATTTTTTCCCCAAATAACAATAACTTTATTTATTTTATTAGAAGTTGAATGGATAATAGACTAGAACATAATAAATTTAGCATATTTTTTTTGGTTGAATTAATTTATTTTTTACTTTCATTTTATCTATTAATCTATGATACTTAATTAATTAATTTACTATTTTAAAACTTCTAATTACATTTAAAAATAAATTAAAAATACTAAAGCAACATAAGAACTCAAATTATAAAAGTCTAACGTATTGGTCCAGTCCATTTTCAATTTAAATTTATTGTTTGAATATTATAAGTCCAAAATTCAAAAGTAAATAAAAAAAAGAAAGAAGTTCACAAAAATTAATCGGTTCATTAAATTTTGGTTTATTTTTTAGTCAAACAGAAAAAAAAAATTGGTTCACTTAAAACTGCATATTTTCATTAACTGATTCTCCTAAAATAAGTTAGCCGCTGTGTTAATTAATTAATGGACAATGGAAACATGCCGGTCAACTAGTCTATCCACTTCATCGTCCGTAAAAAAGGACGTTTATGGCGTGTGTATGTGAGTGGCCGCCATCTACTAATATTATATATAAAGAGTGAGAAAGAGGAGTATTCAAAATATTTATAAAATAAAGAGAGAGAGAATTGTATTAGTAATATAAAAGAGAAAGAAGATTATTGTTGTTATTGATGTGTTATCATTAGAGGCTTCAGCCTCTATTTATACATGTACAGAACTTTAATTTTCCACACTCCATTAATTGAAAATCAAAATTTCTTTCATTTAAAAACTGAGTCGCCCAAAAATTACTGGGCATCCAACTCATTTCTCATTCTTATTGTTACGATGGGTAACCGGAGATTAATGGGCTGGACTCGTTAGGTTGGCCCAATCGTCTAAAGAGGGAAGCCTTCGAAGGGAATTACGTTCCTGGGCCTCCGTCCGACTTGTGAGTATGAATGAGCGGGGGGTGGTACCTACAAAGACACTCCAATGCCTAAGTTAGCAAGGGAATAAGCAGGTCTAGAGAGTATTGGGACTTAGTGATACATGAGGAGTGTCAGTGTATTTATAGTGATGAACCCATAACCACCGTTGGAGTAGTTCCACCATTTAAGGGGAAATAACCGTCCCTTTATCTTAGGGAAGTTGGGATATGGCTCCTGGAAGTGGGTGGAGAGATTTTAGGGGCAGTTACTCATTTAAATGAGTGCTTATCTGCCAGCTAATCTTCGTTCCCGACTTCTTTAGAGCAAGTCGTGGCAAGAACCGACTTCGTAGGTCAGAGGTCGGTGTAGGGTGAGGCCCAATCCCTTGGATTGGGTTTTTCGTTTGGACCTGGGCCTTAGCGTTGGACCAGGGTATGAACAGTGCCCCTACTCGAGCCCAATTTCTTTTAGAAATTAGGGTCGAGTATTTAACTTAGGGCCATAGCCGACCTGATAAGGAACCGACGTGATGTTTTAGAACCAACGTGTTTAAAAATTCTCAACAGTCGCATCTAATCAAACGTCGCGTCCGTTAGAAATTTGTGTATTCATACGCGGGGATCAGTTACATTGGAAATGGTGCCTATCTTTAAATGACGGCTTCCGTTTTTACCATTATGCCCCCAACGTTCTTATAAATACTTTTCCCTCTCTTTTCTTGTTTCGTTTATGAAAACTTTCACACTTCCTCTCCTTTGTTCGGAAGAAGCTTTTGCTCGAAGGAATTCTCCTTTCTCTGCCCCTATCCTTCTTCAAGTAAAGGTTAGTTTTCCTCTACTCTCCTTTTACGAAATGCTTTCATTTGCATGCCTTTTATTTTAGAGAGGAGGGTTGGTTTGTAGGTTTCTGTTTGATTCCAGGCCCCTTAGAGACCATGTTTTTTATTCCTTTCCTTTTTTCCTTTGTAGGTTTCACTAATCCTTTTTAGAAAAAAATGTCTTCCATAGAAATTCTGGCTCAGTGGGTGGATGTCACGGTTCTGAGGGAAGAACCTTTTGTTGATACCGATTTTATCATCAACCTTCGCACTCATCATAGGCTCTGTACCTCTGATGAGGATGAGCCAAAGTATGAACTGCTTGCCCCGGGTCCAGAAGACCGGGTTTGTTTCGGGAAGACTTCTGAGGCAGACCTTCATTTTTTCTATATGTATGAGAGTATGATCACTCGCCTGGGCGTTTTTCTGCCTTTTTCTGATTTTGAGATTGCTGTTTTATGTCATTGTCGTGTTGCTCCTACCCAGCTTCACCCTTATTCTTGGGGTTTTCTGAAAATTTACCAGTTTGTCAGCCACGCTTTAGACTTGCCGACTTCTTTGAGGATTTTCTTTTTCCTTTTTCACATGACCAAGCCCTTTAGTGGGCAAAATAACAAGCAGCAGTGGGTGTCCTTCCGAGCTATACAAGGTCGGAGGGTCTTCACTCTTTTCGATGAATCCTTCCATGACTTCAAAAATTACTTTTTCAAAGTTCAAGCCGTAGAGGGTCACCACCCCTTTTTCCTGGATGAGAATCTTTCCCCTCACTTCCCTCTGTATTGGTTGGAGGCCTCCCCCTATGAGAAATATAGTTTGGAGGATTTGGATGAGGTGGAGGCGGCCATTGTGGGGTTCCTCCGAGAAGTATGGGGGAGGGCCCCATATCTGGATACCAAAAAATTTCTCCAGGGGTCGCCGACACAACTAGGTAGCCTTTTATTTAGCGTTGTTTCTGACTTGTTTTTACTGACTTATTTTTCCGATTTTAACTACCTTGTTGTTTTTTACAGAGATGGCGAAGAAGAATTCCAGGGAGTCTTACCAACGAGTTTAGGAGGCCAAGGCAAGGTCCCGCGCCAGGGTCGGCGGCGCTAGGGTGGCTAGTTCTTCCCTTCCTTCCTTTCCCCTCTCTTCTCGCAATTTGGGGACCCCTACTCAACCCATTGTCATTTCATCATCCGCTTCTTCTCTGCCATCGCCTCCTCCCCGATCTTCTCCTGAGCCAAAAAAGAAGAAGTGCAAGACCTTAGAGTCTGGCTCTTCTTTTGAGGGTGAGGCCAAGGTGGATGCGCCTGAATTCGTTCGAAAGTACATCTATCCTCATACCCGCATAGGTATGGATGATGTTTCTGTTCGAAACCACCTTACAATTCTGGCTCAGGAGAGTATCAGGGCAGCGGGGGTGTGCACGAGGTTTCTTGATATTTTTGAGAAGACTCCTCTTAGCTCTCTGGGTTCATCCTCGAGGGTTGAAGAGTTGGAGGGGAGGCTTCTCTTATATCAGGGGCAGGAGAGAGGGTTGAGGGAGGAGGTTGCCAAGTTGAAGGAAGATAGGGATGGTCTCCAGGAGAGGGAAAGGAAGCTGCAGGCCCAGTGTTCCATGGCGGAGGGTCTGAGGGAGAAGGCATAGGAGAGTTATTCGAGCTTGTTCGAGGACCTCGTGGCGGTGAAGAAGGATTTGTTGAATGCTCGGAATGCCTATACCGAGTTGGAGGACTCCATTGCTGATGGGGCCGAGGAAGCATGGAGGATCTTTAAGGAATAGGTCGGAGTTCTCGCTCCCGACCTGGATCTTTCTCCCTTGGATCCGGACAAGGTTGTCATTGACGGGGCTATAGTCTCTCCTCCCTCTCCCCAATATGTCACCGAGTCAGATTTGAAGACTCGGGGGCAGAGGATAATGGAGTCTCCTCCCCGACCAAAGGACGCTCCGAGTTCTTCGAAAGCTCCGGGAACCTCCACTCCTTCTCCTATAGACACTTCTCTCCCTGGTCCTGATGGCGCTCTGACTACTCTTCCTGACTCTAGTGGTGCTCCGACTTCCCCTCTCGGCTCTGGTGGTGATGTTCTTTGAAAAAATTGATTGTGGCTATATAGGGGCCCGGCCTGTGGGTCCCCTCTTTTTTAAACTATTTATTTTTATATTTTGTGGTGGTATTTTGTTGACATTCTCTTTGGCCTTTTATGGCCGTTAACAAAAAATACCCTTTTTTAGATAAGAGTTTAAGTTACCTTTCTCTGTTTGTTGTGCACATGCTTTTCTGTTTGGGTTTTCGAAGAAAAACCTTTTGGGATCTTTGTTTTGGAAAACCTTTTTCTTGGCTGACTGTCCCTTTCTTTAAGTTTTCCTTAGTAACTCGGGACAGCCTTTTGCCTTAGTGCTTTTACTAGGTTTCCTGATCTCCTTTTTGGTATTCCTTATACTCAACTTTTTTATTTATTGAGCTCTTATGACTTAGGTTATTCTTGTGATGCGTTTTCTTTGTTTCTCGGTTTTTCCGACTTATGAGTCGGATTATCCGAGTTTCTCACGATCAAATTTTATAACCTCTTTACACCGACTTGTACCTCGTCGTTTCATCCTGACGACCATCTAGGTCGGTTCATGGGATTTTCACGCTTTGTCGAGCTTAAGTCGGAGCATTTCGTAGAAAGAAAGAAAAACGAGAAGGAATTTATAAGAGATAAAAGATCTTTATTTATTTGCGAAGGTACTTTTACTGCTACTAAGGGTTTTTTGCTATCTATGATCCCTTAGTCTCTACTGTGATGCCTCGTTAAAAACCCCCCTTCAGAAAAAACCCTTTTCTTTTGGGAAAAAATCATGAAGTTGGGAAAAGAGTACATCAGGGAGTAGAGTTCGCTTTTAACTATAGTACCTTTTCATGTTACAAGCATGCCACGACCTTGGTAACTCGGTGCCGTTTAGGTCGGTCACCTTATAATAACATTTTCCTAAGACCTCACTAATTTTGTATGGTCCCTTCCAATTGGCAGCGAGCTTTCCTTCCCCCGATTTGTTGACTCCAATGTCGTTTCTGATCAAGACCAAATCGTTTGGGGTGAAACTCCTTCGAATGAATTTCTTGTTGTACCTGGTAGTCATCCTTTGTTTCAATGCTGCTTCTCTTATCTGAGCTTGCTCTCGGACTTTAGGGAGCAATTCAAGCTCCTCGTTGTACCCCTGTATGTTTTCGACCTCATCATGGAGGATCACCCTTGGACTTTGTTCGCTGATTTCTACTGGTATCATGGCTTCTACGCCATAGACAAGTCGGAAGGGTGTTTCTCCTGTGGCAGATTGTGGCGTCGTCCGGTAAGCCCATAACACTTGTGGGAGCTCCTCAGCCCAAGCTCCTTTTGCATCTTGTAGTCTTTTCTTTAGTCCTGCCAGTATGACTTTGTTAGCTGCCTCGACTTGTCCATTTGCTTGTGGGTGTTCTACCGAGGTGAACTAGTGTTTGATCTTCATACTGGCCACTAGGCTTCTGAAGGTAGAGTCGGTGAACTGGGTTCCGTTATCTGTACTAATGGAATAGGGTATCCCATACCTTGTGATGATATTTTTGTAGAGAAACCTCTGACTTCTCTGGGCTGTGATGGTGGCTAATGGTTCTGCTTCTATCCACTTTGTGAAGTAGTCTATTCCCACAATTAAGTATTTGACTTGTCCTGGGGCCTGGGGAAAAGGACCTAACAGATCCATTCCCCATTTTGCGAAGGGCCATGGAGAAGTTATACTGATGAGCTCCTCGGGGGGAGCCACGTGGAAATTTGCATGCATCTGGCATAGTTGGCACTTTTTCACAAATTCTGTGGCATCTTTCTGCAAGGTCAGCCAATAGAACCCAGCTCGGATTACTTTTCTGGCCAGCGACCTGGCTCCGAGATGGTTTCCACAGATCCCATTATGAACCTCCTCTAGTACTTCAGTGGTCCTTGAGGTCAGTACGCACTTCAGCAATGGCGTTGATATTCCTCTTTTATAGAGGATATTTTTTACCAGAGTATAGTATTGTGCTTCCCTCCGAATTTTCTTTGCCTCTTTTTCCTCTTTGGGAAGGATGTCGAATTTTAGGTATTCGACCAAGGGATTCATCCATCCGAGGTTTAGACCGATTATTTCAAGGACATCTTGTTTGTCCTCTGCTTTCACCACAGAGGGTTCTTGGAGAGTTTCCTGGATCAGGCTTCTATTATTCTCCCCTGGTTTAGTACTTGCTAACTTGGAGAGGGCGTCTGCTCTGCTATTAAGATTCCGAGTTATATGCCTGATCTCTATTTCTGTAAAGTGCCCGAGGTGTTCCAAAGTTTTTTCCAAGTATCTCTTCATATTTGGGTCTTTGGCCTGATACTCTCCATTTATCTGGGAGGTCACCACTTGAGAGTCACTGAATATCATCACTTTTGTTGTGCCGACTTCCTCTGCCAGCTTCAATCCTGCAATCAGGGCTTCATATTCTGCCTGATTATTTGAAGCTGGGAATTCAAATTTGAGGGAGACCTCTATTTGGGTTCCCTTTTCATTAACCAGTATTATGCCTGCACCGCTTTTGGTCTTGTTTGAGGATCCATCTACGTATAGTTCCCACATAGTCGGCTTTTCCTCTTGGTCTCCCGCGTACTCTGCTATGAAGTCGGTGAGGCATTGGGCTTTGATTGCTGTCCGAGTTTCGTACTTTAAGTCGAACTCGGAGGGCTCTATCGCCCACTGAACCATTCTCCCTGCAACATCCGTCTTTTGAAGGATTTGCTTCATAGGTTGGTTCGTTCGGACTCTTATCGTGTGGGCTTGGAAGTAAGGCTGTAACCTCCGTGAGGCTATTACTAAGGAGTAGGCAAACTTCTCTAGTTTGTGATACCTTAGTTCGGGGCCCTGTAGAACTTTGCTGGTGAAGTACACTGGATGTTGTCCGACCTCGTCCTCTCTTATCAGGGCTGATGCGACAGCTTTGTCTGCTACAGACAAATATAGGACAAGGTCTTCCCCAACTAGAGGTCGGGTTAGGATTAGAGGTTGGCTCAAGAACCTTTTGAACTCCTGGAACGCTTCTTCGCATTCTGGAGTCCATTCGAACTGGCATCCCTTTCTTAGTAGAGAGAACAATGGAAGGGATTTTAATGCTGACCCTGCCAAGAACCTGAAGAGGGCTGCAAGTCGGCCATTCAGTTGTTGAACCTCTCTTAAGCAAGTTGGGCTTTTCATTTCTAGGATGGCTTTGCACTTGTCAGGATTTGCTTCGATCCTTCCTTGGGTTAGCATAAATCCTAGAAATTTTCTGGCCTCCACCGCGAAGGTGCATTTTGCGGGATTTAGCCTCATCCAATGCGACCTTATGGTGTTGAAAACTTGTGAAAGATCTGTTAAGAGGTCGGTTTCTTCCCGGGTTTTCACCAGCATGTCGTCTACGTAGACTTCCATTAAGTCCCCGAGGTGGGGAGCGAACACCTTGTTCATCAGCCTTTGGTATGTGGCCCCTGCATTTTTTAATCCAAAAGGCATGACCACGTAGCAGTAGTTTACTCTGGGCGTGATGAATGATGTTTTCTCTTGGTCTGGCTTGTACATCGGGATTTGGTTGTATCCTGAGTAGGCATCCATGAACGACAAATATTGATATCCCGAGCTAGAGTCTACTAGAGCATCAATGCTTGGGAGTGGATAAGGGTCTTTGGGACATGCCTTATTCAGGTCGGTGTAGTCGACGCACATCCTTCACTTGCCGTTTTGTTTCTTGACTAGCACTACATTCGCTAGCCATGTTGGATATTTAACTTCTCTGATGAAGCCGGCTTCTAGGAGTGCTTGTACTTGCTCCTCCACCGCTTGGGCTCGTTCTGGACCGAGCTTACGTCTTCGCTGCTGCACAGGTCGTGCCCCCGGATACATCGAGAGCTTGTGAGACATGAGCTCGGGGTCTATCCCTGGCATGTCGGAAGCTTTCCAGGCAAAGAGGTCAGAATTGTCTCTTAAGAGCTTGGTCAACCTTTGCTTTAAGACTTCCTCTAGGTTGGCCCCTATGTTGGTATTTTTCTCTTCCTCTATGCCGACCTGTATTTCCTCAGTTTTTCCTCCTGGCTGCGGTCGCAGCTCTTCTTTGGCTCTTGCACCACTGAGCTCTATGGTGTGCACTTCTTTGCCTTTTCCCCTCAGGTTCAGGCTTTTATTGTAGCATTTTCTTGCCAATTTCTGATCTCCCCGTACCGTTGCTATCCCCGCAGGTGTCGGGAATTTCATGCAAAGATGGGGGGTAGACACCACCGCTCCGAGTCGATTTAGGGTAGCTCTGCCAATCAAGGCATTATATGCTGACCCCACGTCAATGACTATAAAGTCTATGCTCAGAGTTTTGGATTTTCCCCCTTTTCGAAGGTCGTGTGGAGGGGCAGAAATCTAGTGGTTTTATCAGCGTGTCGCCTAATCCGTATAAGGTATCGGGGTAGGTGGTGCACGAAATTGTGATCTCAGGCAACGACGCCAGAAACTCTGTACGCACGTCTTAATAAATCGTTTTTTCATTCACAATTTCGATACAACTAACCAGCAAGTGCACTGGGTCGTCCAAGTAATAAACCTTACGTGAGTAAAGGTCGATCCCACAGAGATTGTTGGTATGAAGCAAGCTATGGTCACCTTGTAAATCTCAGTCAGGCGGATATCAAAAGGTTATGGAGTTTTCGAAATTAAATAATAAGTAAACATAAAATAAGGATAGAAATACTTATGTAATTCATTGGTTAGAATTTCAGATAAGCGTATAGAGATGCTTTCGTTCCTCTGAATCTCTGCTTTCCCACTGTCTTCATCCAATCAGTCTTACTCCTTTCCATGGCTGGCTTTATGTAAGGACACCACCATTGTCAATGGCTACTTTTAATCCTCTCTGGAAAATGGTTCGATGCGCTGTCACTGCATGGCTAATCGTCTGGAGGCATCACCCTTGTCAATGGCTGCATCCCATCCTCTTGGTTCATCACATTCAGGTTGAAGTGCGAATGAATATCTTAGAAGCGGAATAAGTTGAATTGAATAGAAAAGCAGTAGTACTTTGCATTAATCTTTGAGGAACAGCAGAACTCCACACCTTAATCTATGGAGTGTAGAAACTCTACCGTTGAAAATACATAAGTAAAAGGTTCAGGCATGGCCGAATGGCCAGCCCCCATTATCTAAGAGCTAGACGCCCCAAGATGTCTAATACAATAGTAAAAAGTCCTATTTATAATAAACTAGTTACTAGGGTTTACAAAAGTAAGTAATTGATGCATAAATCCACTTCCGGGGCCCACTTGGTGTGTGCTTGGGCTGAGCTTGAATGTTACACGTGTAGAGGTCAATCTTGGAGTTGAACGCCAGTTTGTAACATATTTCTGGCGTTCAACTCTGGCTTGTGACGTGTTTCTGGCGTTTAACTCCAGACAACAGCGTAGAACTGGCGTTCAACACCCTTTTACGTCGTCTAAACTCGGCCAAAGTATGGACTATTATATATTGCAAGAAAGCCCTGGATGTCTACTTTCCAACGCAATTAAAAGAGCGCCATTTTGAGTTCTGTAGCTCCAGAAAATCCACTTTGAGTGCAGGGAGGTCAGAATCCAACAGCATCAGCAGTCCTTCTTCAACCTCTGAATCTGATTTTTGCTCAAGTCCCTCAATTTCAGCCAGAAAATACCTGAAATCACAGAAATATACACAAACTCATAGTAAAGTCCAGAAATGTGAATTTAACATAAAAACTAATGAAAACATCCCTAAAAGTAACTAGATTCTACTAAAAACATACTAACTCTCACTTTATCCATTAAGGTTCAGAATGATTGGCATCTATAGGAACTCAGAGTTCAGATAGTATTATTGATTCTCCTAGTTCAGTATGTTGATTCTT
>NC_029794.2:22199736-22218792 GCF_000816755.2 Arachis ipaensis | reverse complement strand
GGTTCTTAAGCACACTCTTCTTTTGCTTTGGACCTTGACTTTAACTGCTCAGTCTCACGTTTTCACTTGACACCTTCACGCCACAAGTACATGGTTAGGGACAGCTTGGTCTAGCCGCTTAGGCCAGGATTTTATTCCTTTAGGCCCTCCTATCCACTGATGCTCAAAGCCTTGGGATCCTTTTTATTACCCTTGCCTTTTGGTTTTAAGGGTTACTGGCTTTTTGCTCTTGCCTTTTGGTTTTAAGAGCTTTTGGCTTTTTTTGCTTGCTTTTTCTCTTCTTTTTTTTTTCGCCATTTTTTTTGCAAGCTTTGTTCTTTGCTGCTTTTTCTTGCTTCAAGAATCATTTTTATGATTTTTCATATTATCAAATAACATGTCTCCTTGTCATCATTCTTTCAAGAGCCAACATATTTAACATTCTTAAACAACAACTTCAAAATACATATGCACTGTTCAAGCATTCATTCAGAAAACAAGAAGCATTGTCACCACATCAATATAATTAAACTAAGTTCAAGGATAAATTCGAAACTCATGTACTTCTTGTTCTTTTGAATTAAAACATTTTTCATTTAAGAGGGGTGATGGATTCATAGGACATTCATAACTTTAAGACAAAGTTACTAAATACTAATGATCATGTAATAAGACACACACATAGATAAGCACTTAACATAGAGAAAACGAAAAACAGAGAATGTAAGAACAAGGAATGAGTCCACCTTAGTGATGGTGGCATTTCCTTCTTGAGGAACCAATGATGTCCTTGAGCTCTTCTATGTCTCTTCCTTGTCTTTGTTGCTCCTCCCTCATTGCTTTTTGATCTTCTCTTATTTCATGAAGGATGATGGAGTGCTCTTGATGTTCCACCCTTAATTGTCCCATGTTGGAACTTAATTCTCCTAGGGAGGTGTTGATTTGCTCCCAATAGTTCTGTGAGGAAAGTGCATCCCTTGAGGTATCTCAGGGATTTCTTGATGATGAGCTTCCTCATGTGTCTCTTGAGATCCATGAATGGGCTCTCTTGCTTGCTGCATCCTTTTCTTAGTGATGGGCTTCTCTTCCTCAATGGGAATGTCTCCTTCTATGAAAGCTCCAGCTGAGTAACATAGATGGCAAATAAGATGAGGGAAAGCTAGCCTTGCCAAGGGAGAGAACCTCACATTTTCCGGACTAAAATCCAAGTATTTCCCCCGAACTATTTTAACATAGTTCTTTGGATCCGAGTTCTTACTTTGATCATGGTTCTTGGTGATCCATGCATTGGCATAGAACTCTTGAACCATTAGGATGCCGACTTGTTGGATGGGGTTTGTTAGAACTTCCCAACCTCTTCTTTGGATTTCATGTCGGGGACCTCGGGGATACTCATTCTTCTTGAGCTTGAAAGGGACCTCGGGGATCACCTTCTTCTTGGCCACAACATCATAGAAGTGGTCTTGATGAGCTTTGGAGATGAATCTTTCCATCTCCCATGACTCAGAGGTAGAAGCTTTTGTCTTCCCTTTCCCTTTTCTAGAGGATTCTCCGGTCTTGGGTGCCATCAATGGTAATGGAAAAACAAAAAGCTTATGCTTTTACCACACCAAACTTAGAATATTGCTCGCCCTCGAGCAAGAGAAGAAAGAATAGATGAAGAAGAAGAAGAAATGGAGAGAAGAGGGAGAGAGAGAGATGTGTTTCGGCCAAGGAGGGGAAGAGAGGGTTGTTTTGTGTGAAAATAAAGAAGAATGGAGGGCTATATATAGGGAAGGGAGGGGGGTAAGGTTCGGCCATATAGGGTGGGTTTGGGTGGGAAATTGATTTTGAATTTTGAAGGTAGGTGGAGTTTATGAGGTAGGTTTATGGGGAAGAGTGGATGGATGTGAGTGGTGAAGTGGTGATAGGGAAGAGAGATTTGATGTGATTGGTGAAGAGTTTTGGGGAAGAGTGTTTATGGGATTTTGTGAAAGAGGGGTGAGAAGAAGTGAGTGGAGGTAGGTGGGGATCCTGTGGGGTCCACAGATCCTGAGGTGATCCTGTAGGGTCCACAAATCCTGAGGTGTTCAAGGATTTACAACCTTGCACCAAATTAGTCATGCAAAATGCCCTTGCACACAACTCTGGGCGTTCAGCGCCAGATTGGTGCTTGTTCTGAGCGTTGAACGCCCATTTGTTGCCCATTTCTGGCGTTGAACACCAGAACCATGCTTGTTCTGGGCGTTCAGCGCCAGCTCTTCTTTAGGGTGCGATTCTGGCGTTCAAACACCCAGATGCTGCCCATTTTGGGCGTTCAGCGCCAGAATCATGCTCTGTTCTGGCGTTGAACGCCAGCCAGATGCTTCTTACTGGCGTTTAAACGCCAGTAAGGTCTTCCTCCAGGGTGTGATTTTTCTTCTGCTGTTTTTGATTCCGTTTTCAATTTTTATATTTATTTTGTGACTCCACATGATCATGAACCTAATAAAACATGAAAGAACAAGAAAAATAAAATTAGATAGATAAAAATTGGGTTGCCTCCCAACAAGCGCTTCTTTAATGTCAATAGCTTGACAGTGGGCTCTCATGGAGCCTCACAGATGTTCAGAGCATTGTTGAGACTTCCCAACACCAAACTTAGAGTTTGACTGTGGGGGATCTGGTTGACTCTGTTTTGAGAGAAGCTTACTGTGCCTTTTTTCCATGTTTACAGAAGGGTAACCTTGAGTTGTAAACACAAGGGAGTCCTCATTCAATTGAAGGACTAGTTCACCTCTGTCAACATCAATCACAGCTCTTGCTGTGGCTAGGAAAGGTCTTCCAAGGATGATGGAGTCATCCTCATCCTTCCTAGTATCAAGGATTATGAAATCAGCAGGGATGTAAAGGCCTTCAACCTTTACTAACACGTCCTCTACTTGTCCATAAGCCTGTTTTCTTGAATTGTCTGCCATCTCTAATGAGATTTTAGTAGCTTGCACCCCAAAGATTCCCAGTTTCTCTATTACAGAGAGGGGCATGAGGTTTATCCCTGAACCAAGGTCACACAGAGCCTTTTCAAAGATCATGTTGCCTATGGTACAAGGTATTACGAACTTTCCAGGATCCTGTTTCTTCCGAGGCAATGTCAGTTGATCCAGATCACTTAGTTCATTGGTGAACAAGGGAGGTTCATCTTTCCAAGTCTCAATACCAAATAATTTGGCATTCAGCTTCATGATTGCACCAAGGTACTTGGTAACTTGCTCTTCAGTAACATCCTCATTCTCTTCAGAAGATGAATACTCGTCAGAGCTCATGAAGGGCATAAGGAGGTTCAATGGAATCTCTATGGTCTCTAGATGAGTCTCAGATTCCTTTGGTTCCTCAGAGGGAAACTCCTTATTGATCATTGGACGTCCCAGGAGGTCTTCCTCACTGGGATTTACGTCCTCCCCTTCCTCTCCAGGTTCGGCCATGTTGACTATGTCAATGGCCTTGCACTCTCCTTTTGGATTTTCTTCTGTATTGCTTGGGAGAGCACTAGGAGGGATTTCAGTGATTCTTTTACTCAGCTGGCCCACTTGTGCCTCCAAATTTCTAATGGAGGACCTTGTTTCATTCATGAAACTTACAGTGGCCTTAGATAGATCAGAGACTAAGTTTGCTAAATTAGAGGTATTTTGTTCAGAGTTCTCTGTCTGTTGCTGAGTGGATGATGGAAAAGGTATAATATTGTTAAACCTATTTCTTCCACAATTATTAAAGCCTTGTTGAGGCTTTTGATCCTTCCATGAGAGATTTGGGTGATTTCTCCATGAGGGATTATAGGTGTTTCCATAAGGTTCACCCATGTAATTCACCTCTGCTATTGCAGAGTTTTCAGGATCATAAGCTTCTTCTTCAGAAGATGCCTCTTGAGTACTGTTGGATGCAGCTTGATGCACCGGGGGCTCTGGTTGACTCTGCTTTGAGAGAAGCTTTTTCTGCTTCCTCTCCATGGTTGCAGAGGGAAATCCTTGAGTTTTAAACACAAGGGAGTTCTTATTCCATTGAAAGACTATTTCACCTCTGTCAACATCAATCACAGCTCTTGCTGTGGCCAGGAAAGGTCTTCCTAGGATGATGGATTCATCCTCTTCCTTTCCAGTATCCAGGACTATGAAATCAGCAGGTATGTAAAGGCCTTCAACCTTTACTAACACGTCCTCTACTTGTCCATAAGCCTATTTTCTTGAGCTGTCTTCCATCTCTAATGAGATTTTAGCAGCTTGCACCCCATAGATTCCCAGTCTCTCTATTACAGAGAGGGGCATGAGGTTTATCCCTGAACCAAGGTCACATAGAGCCTTAAAGATCATGGTGCCTATGGTATAGGGTATTATGAACTTTCCAAGATCCTGTCTCTTCTGAGGCAATGTCAGTTGATCCAGATCACTTAGCTCATTGATGAACAAGGGAGGTTCAACTTCCCAAGTGAAATTTGAAAAAGATTTGATTTTTGAAAAAGATTTTGAAAAAGATAAGATTTTCAAATTGAAAATTTGACTTGACTCATAAGAAACAACTTTGATTTTTTTAAAAATTTTTGAAAAAGTCAACTCAATTTTCGAATTTGATGAGGGAAAAAGGGAAAGATATTTTTTTTATTTTTGAAATTTTTATGAAAAACATTAAAATGATGCAATGCATGAAATTTTTAGATCAAAACATGTGATGAATGCAAGAATGCTATGAATGTCAAGATGAACACCAAGAACACATTTTTGAAAAATTTTTAATGCAAAGAAAACATGCAAGACACCAAACTTAGAATTCTTTAATGCTTACGCACTAAGAATTCAAGAATGCATATGATAAACATGAAAAGACACAAAACAAAAAATCATCAAGATCAAATAAGAAGACTTACCAAGAACAACTTGAAGATCATGAAGAACACCATGAATGCATAAAATTTTCGAAAAATGCAAGATGCATACGCAAATGACACCAAACTTATAACATGACTCAAGACTCAAACAAGAAACAGAAAAATATTTTTGATTTTTATGATTTTCTAAATTTTTTTGGATTTTTATTTTATATTTTTCGAAAGTTATTTAGAAAAGAGAAAAATAAGGATTCAAAATTTTTAATATGAATTCCAAGAATCTTATGCTCTAAAGCTCCAATGAAAGGGTCAGGCATGGCTTAATAGCCAGCCAAGCTTTAGTATGTAACTCAGACATGACACGCCTAACATTCCTTACATTCAATAGCCAATTGGCTAAGAAAGATAAAGAAGCTCTTCTCTTGAGTATAAGAATTGAGACATGGCTTTACAGCCAGTCAGGCTTCAACATGCTTCATGAAACACTAGAATTCATTCTTAAAAATTCTGAAGCCATAGAATAATTTATTTTTGAAAACATTTTTTTTTTCGAAAATAGATGAGAAAATTTTTGAAAGATTTTTGAAAAATTTTTGAAAACAAAACAAAAATAAAATTACCTAATCTGAGCAACAAGATGAACCGTCAGTTGTCCAAACTCGAACAATCCCCGGCAACGGCGCCAAAAACTTGGTGCACGAAATTGTGATCTCCAGGCTCGAACAAATCCTGGTAATGGCTCCAAAGCTTGGTGCTCTGATCTTAATTCATAATTGTCACAACTTCGATACAACTAACTAGCAAGTGCACTGGGTCGTCCAAGTAATACCTTACGTGAGTAAGGGTTGAATCCCACGGAGATTGTTGGTATGAAGCAAGCTATGGTCACCTTGCAAATCTCAGTTAGGCAGATATAAATTGATAATGGTGTTTTCGAATAATAATTAATAAAATAGGGATAGTGATACTTATGTAATTCATTGGTGAGAATTTCAGATAAGCGTATGGAGATGCTTTTCGTTCCTCTGAACCTCTGCTTTCCTGCTATCTTCATCCAGTCAGTCTTACTCCTTTCCATGGCTGGCTGTATGCAAGGGCATCACCGTTGTCAGTGGCTACATCCCCTCCTCTCAATGAAATGTTCATAGGGGAGAATGGTAATGAGCGTCACACATAATCATCACCTTCCTCACGTTCTTGGGTGCGAATGGATATTTTAGAAGCGAAATAAGATGAATTGAATAGAAAACAGAAGTACTTTGCATTAATCTTTGAGGAATAACAGAGCTCCACACCTTAATCTATGGAGTGTAGAAACTCTACCGTATGAAAATACATAAGTGATAGGTCCAGGCATGGCCGAGATGGCCAGCCCCCATGGTCTAAGAACAATGCGTTCCAAGATGATCCTAAGATCCTAAGCTGATCAAAAGATGCCTAATACAATAGTAAGAGGTCCTATTTATAATAAACTAGCTACTAGGGTTTACATGAGTAAGTAATTGATGCATAAATCCACTTCCGGGGCCCACTTGGTGTGTGTTTGGGCTGAGCTTAAGTGTTCCACGTGTAGAGGTCCTTCTTTGAGTTGAACGCCAGCTTTTGTGCCAGTTTGGGCGTTCAACTCTGGTTTTGGCTCCTTTTCTGGCGTTGGACGCCAGATTTGGGTAGAAAGCTGGCGTTGAACGCCAGTTTACGTCATCTATTCTTGGCCAAAGTATGGACTATTATATATTGCTGGAAAGCCCTGGATGTCTACTTTCCAACGCAATTGGAAGCACGCCATTTTGAGTTCTGTAGCTCCAGAAAATCCATTTTGAGTGCAGGGAGGTCAGAATCCAACAGCATCAGCAGTCCTTCTTCAACCTCTGAATCTGATTTCTGCTCAAGTCCCTCAATTTCAGTCAGAAAATACTTGAAATCACAGAAAAACACACAATCTCATAGTAAATTCCAGAAATGTGAATTTAACATAAAAACTAATGAAAACATCCCTAAAAGTAACTAGATCCTACTAAAAACATACTAAAAACAATGCCAAAAAGCGTATAAATTATCCGCTCATCATGTACATGAACTGGTTATTAGCAACCATGTCAATGAGTTCTTGAGCTTCTGCAGGCATTTTCTTTAAGTGAATGGATCCACCTGCAGAGGTATCCAATGACATTTTAGCTAATTCAGACCGACCATCATAGAATATGTCCAGGATGGTCCATTCTGAAAGCATGTCAGAAGGACACTTTTTGGTCAGTTCTTTGTATCTCTCCCAAGCTTCATAGAGGGATTCACCTTCTTTCTGTCTGAAGGTCTGAACATCCACTCTAAGCTTACTCAGCTTTTGAGGAGGAAAGAACTTGGCTAAGAAAGCCTTGACCAGCTTATCCCAAGAGTTCAGGATAAATTGGAATTAGGTGCAGTAAAATCACCAAGCATCCTCCTTGCATTATTATTATTTTCGGCTGCCATCTCCTCTCCTTGTTCGAAAATTTCTGAAAGGTGCTTGCTGGATTATTGTAACTTAGCTTCTCTTAGTTTCCTCTTCAGAGTCCTTTCAGGTTCTGGATCTACTTCAACGAGAATGTTCTTGTCCTTGCTCCTGCTCATATGAAAAAGAGGGACAGAAAAATAATAATAATAGGGGTCCTTTTTACCACAGTATAGAGGTCCCTGTGTGAGTAGAAGAAAAGAAGAAGAAAAAATTCGAACACAGATGGAAGAGGGGGTTCGAATTTGGGTGAGATGAAGTGTTAGTAGATGAATAAATAAATAGAAAGAGATAAGAGAAAGAGAGAATTTTCGAAAATAATTTTTGAAAAAGAGTTAGTGATTTTCAAAAATAGTTTTTGAAAAAGGTTAGTAATTTTCGAGAATTAAAATCAAAAATGAAAATAATTAGTTAATTAAAAAGAATTTTTGAAAAAGGGAGAGATATTTTCGAAAATTAGAGAGAGAGAGAGTTAGTTAGGTAGTTTTGAAAAAGATAAGAAACAAACAAAAAGTTAGTTAGTTAGTTAAAACAAATTTTGAAAATCAATTTTTGAAAAGATAAGAAGATAAGAAGTTAGAAAAGATATTTTTGAATCAAATTTTGAAAAAGATAAGATAAAGAGATATTTTTGAAAAGATATGATTGAAATTAGTTTTGAAAAAGATTTGATTTTTAAAATCACAATTAATGACTTGATTCACAAGAAATCACAAGATATGATTCTAGAACTCAAAGTTTGAATCTTTCTTAACAAGCAAGTAACAAACTTGAAATTTTTGAATCAAAACATTAATTGATGATGTTATTTTCGAAAATTAGGAGATAAAGATAAGAAAAAGATTTTTGAAAAATATTTTTAAAATTTTCGAAAATAAATAAGAAAAATGAAAAAGATTTGATTTTTGAAAAAGATTTTGAAAAAAATAAGATTTTTAAATTGAAAATTTGATTTGACTCATAAAAACAACTAGATTTTAAAAAGTTTTGAAAAAGGCAACTCAAATTTTCGAAATTTATGAGTGAAAAAGAGAAAGATATTTTTTTTTTTATTTTTGAATTTTTAATGATGAGAGGGAAAAACATGAAAAAGACTCAATGCATGAAAAATTTTTGGATCAAAACAATGAATGCATGCAAGAATGCTATGAATGTCAGGATGAACACCAAGAACACTTTGAATGTCAAGATGAACATCAAGAACTTATTTTTGAAAAATTTTTAATGCAAAGAAAACATGCAAGACACCAAACTTAAAAATTTTTCATGTATAGGCACTATGAATGCAAGAATGCATATGAAAAACAAGAAAAGACACAAAACATGAAAACATCAAGATCAAACAAGAAGACTTACCAAGAACAACTTGAAGATCATGAAGAACTTATGAATGCATGAATTTTTCGAAAAATGCAAGATGAATATGCAATTGACACCAAACTTTCAACTTGACTCAAGACTCAAACAAGAAACATGAAATATTTTTTATTTTTATGATTTTATTAATTTTTTTTTGGATTTTTCGAAAATTAATGTGAAAAAGAAAAATAAGGATTCCAAAATTTTTAATATGAATTCCAGGAATCTTGTGCTATTTAGTCTAAAGCTCCAATCTGAGGGTTAGGCATGACTTAATAGCCAGCCAAGCTTTAGTATGCTATTACATGCATTGAAGTGATTAGTTGAATCCTCAGTCCAAAGGAATTTGGACATGGCTTCACAGCCAGCCAGGATTCAACAAATCATCATGAAACACTAGAATTCATTCTTAAAAATTATGAAGAAAAATATAATTTTTTTGAAAACATTTTTTTTTAATTTTTTTTTTCGAAAACAAAGGAGAAAATTTTTGAAAGATTTTTGAAAATTTTTTTTTGAAAATAAAACAAAAAGAAAATTACCTAATCTGAGTAACAAGATGAACCGTCAGTTGTCCAAACTCGAACAATCCCCGGCAACGGCGCCAAAAACTTGGTGCACGAAATTGTGATCTCAGGCAACGGCACCAGAAACTCTGTACGCACGTCTTAATAAATCAGTTTTTCATTCACAACTTCGATACAACTAACCAGCAAGTGCACTGGGTCGTCCAAGTAATAAACCTTACGTGAGTAATGGTCGATCCCACGGAGATTGTTGGTATGAAGCAAGATATGGTCACCTTGTAAATCTCAGTCAGGCGGATATCAAAAGGTTATGGAGTTTTCGAAATTAAATAATAAGTAAACATAAAATAAGGATAGAAATACTTATGTTGGTTGTCAGGCACGCGTTCATAGGGAATGATGATGATTGTCACGTTCATTACATTCAGGTTGAAGTGCGAATGAATATCTTAGAAGCGGAATAAGTTGAATTGAATAGAAAAACAGTAGTACTTTGCATTAATTTTTGAGGAACAACAGAGCTCCACACCTTAATCTATGGAGTGTAGAAACTCTACCGTTGAAAATACATAAGTAAAAGGTTCAGTCATGGCCGAATGGCTAGCCCCCATGATCTAAGAACTAGACATCCCAAGATGTCTAATACAATAGTAAAAAGTCCTATTTATAATAAACTAGTTACTAGGGTTTACAGAAGTAAGTAATTGATGCATAAATCCACTTCCGGGGCCCACTTGGTGTGTGCTTGGGCTGAGCTTGAATGTTACACGTGTAGAGGTCAATCTTGGAGTTGAACGCCAGTTTGTAACGTATTTCTGGCGTTCAACTCTGGCTTGTGATGTGTTTCTGGCGTTTAACTCCAGACAGCAGCGTAGAACTGGCGTTCAACGCCCTTTTACGTCGTCTAAACTCAGCCAAAGTATAGACTATTATATATTGCTGGAAATCCCTGGATGTCTATGTTCCAAAGGAAATGGAAGCGCGCCATTTTGAGTTCTGTAGCTCCAGAAAATCCACTTTGAGTGCAGGGAGGTCAGAATCCAACAGCATCAGCAGTCCTTCTTCAACCTCTGAATCTGATTTTTGCTCAAGTCCCTCAATTTCAGCCAGAAAATACCTGAAATCACAGAAAAATACACAAGCTCATAGTAAAGTCCAGAAATGTGAATTTAACATAAAAACTAATGAAAACATCCCTAAAAATAACTAGATTCTACTAAAAACATACTAAAAACAATGCCAAAAAGCGTATAAATTATCCGCTCATCAGTAGGCTCTTAACTCCTTTTCATCCAACCCTAGTTTGTCGAACGCGGGTTTGAAAAGGATATCTGCTGAACTCCCTTAGTCTACTAGAGTTCTGTGGAGATGGGCATTGGCTAAGATCATGGTTATTACCACTGGATCATCGTGTCCAGGGATTACTCCTTGCCCATCCTCCTTTGTAAATGAGATAGTAGGAAGATTGGGGGCTTCACTCCCGACCTGGTAAACTCGCTTGAGGTGTCTCTTGCGAGAGGACTTGGTGAGTCCTCCTCCCGCAAATCTTCCCGAGATCATATGTATGTGTCTCTTGGGGGTTTGAGGTGGTGGGTCTCTTCTGTCCCCATCCTCTCGCTTTCTCTTCCCATGATTGTCCGACCTTTCTATGAGATATCTATTAAGCTGACCTTCTCTGGCCAGCTTTTCTATCATATTTTTGAGGTCGTAGCAATCATTTGTTGAATGACCATAGATCTTATGGTACTCACAGTACTCGTTGCGACTTCCTCCCTTTTTATTTTTAATGGGCCTGGGAGGTGGCAGTCTTTCAGTGTTGCAGATTTCTCTATATACATCCACCATGGAAACCTTTAGAGGAGTATAAGAGTGATATTTCCTTGGTCTGTCGAGACCAACCTCCTCTTTTTTCTTGGGTTTCCTCTCCCTCTCTTTTATTGTGGGAGGGTGCCCAGGTCGCCAACCCGGCTCTCGTAATCTGGCATTCTCCTCCATATTGATGTACTTTTCAGCTCTCTCTTGTACATCGCTTAAGGAGGTGGGGTGCCTTTTTGATATGGACTGTGAAAAGGGGCCTTCTCTAAGCCCATTTACTAGCCCCATAATGACTGCCTCAGTGGGCAGGTCTTGAATCTCCAGGCATGCTTTGTTGAACCTTTCCATATAGTCCCGTAGAGGTTCTTCGACCTCCTGCTTTATTCCCAAGAGGCTCGGTGCATGCTTTACTTTATCCTTCTGGATGGAGAACCTCATCAAGAACTTTCTCGAGAGGTCCTCAAAGCTGGTAACCGACCTTGGAGGGAGGCTATCAAACCACTTCATCGCCGCTTTCGATAGGGTGGTTGGGAAAGCTTTGCAGCGAGTTGCATCAGAAGCATCAGCCAGATACATCCGACTTTTGAAATTGCTTAGATGATGCTTCGGATCCGTGGTTCCGTCATAGAGGTTCATATCAGGGCTTTTAAAGTTTCTTGGAACTTTTGCCTTCATTATGTCCTCAGTGAATGGATCCTCTCCCCCCAGGGGCGATTCCCCTCGGTCGCTACGGGAGTTCCGACTTCTAAGGGAAGATTCTAACCTCAAGAGTTTTTCCTCTAACTCTTTTCGTCGCTCTATTTCTTCCCTGAGATTTCGGTCCACCTCTCGTTGTCGCTCTAACTCCTGTTCCAGTTGTTCTAAACGACCTTGGTGGCCATGGACCAACCCCATTAGCTCGGCGGCATGGGGTGGCCCTTCCTTCCCTGATTCGTGTCCTTCTGAGGAGTTTACCTTCGGATTTTTCAACCCAGAGGTGCCTTCTCTCTGTTGGTCGTTGGCTCCCTGGTGAAGAGTTAGGTCCGCGTCGTTGTTTCCGGTGTCTAGGTTTTCTTGTTCAGAGTCGGACGCTGTATGACCATCTTCGGGTGAATTGTCCGCCATCACTGGTTGATCTCTCGGGTCCCCGGCAACGGCGCCAATGTTACGATGGGTAACCAGAGATTAATGGGCTGGACTCGTTAGGTTGGCCCAATCGTCTAAAGAGGGAAGCCTTCGAAGGGAATCACGTTCCTGGGCCTCCGTCCGACTTGTGAGTATGAATGAGCGGGGGGTGGTACCTGCAAAGACACTTCGATGCCTAAGTTAGCAAGGGAATAAGCAGGTCTAGAGAGTATTGGGACTTAGTGATACCTGAGGAGTGTCAGTGTATTTATAGTGATGAACCCATAATCATCGTTGGAGTAGTTCCACCATTTAAGGGGAAATAACCGTCCCTTTATCTTAGGGAAGTTGGGATATGGCTCCTGGAAGTGGGTGGAGAGATTTTAGGGGCAGTTACTCATTTAAGTGAGTGCTTATCTGCCAGCTAATCTTCGTTCCCGAATTCTTTAGAGCAAGTCGTGGCAAGAACCGACTTCGTAGGTCAGAGGTCGGTGTAGGGTCACTACAAAAAAATTGGATTAAAATGGCAATAATTTTATGGCGGTTACACAAAAATGCCATTTTTTCTGCCAATTTCGGCGTTTTTAGTCTCTGCCAAAATTTTCATATTTTTCTAGCGGTTTTAGTTGATTCTGGCGGTTTAAAACCGCCTCGATCATTTTCCGTTTCTCTTTTAATTTGGATGATGTGTTGCTGCATATATGAGGAGTTTGTGGGTAATGTAAATGACGAACCCTAATCTTTCTCCGCCGTTCATCTCACGCCATTGTCCTTCACCTCACTTCGCTGCCAGTTATTTCCTCACTATCATTCATCCCCTCATCGCTTCTCATCTCCTCGCCGCTACAAGAAACGCTATTGTTGTTGCCTTCATCGAGCTTCTATCTGGTTCTCGATTTGGCTTCTCATCCCCTCGCGACACCTATCAACATCGTGCCGCAGCCTTCAATGAGTGTCTACGATCTTGTTCTGGCTTCGATCTGAAGGTTAGCCATCGCTTATCATCTCCTTGCTGCTCTGTTTATCACCTCACCTCCGCAGGCAACATTGTTACTGCCATTAGCGAGCTTCTGCGATTTGGTGCTGCCTTCTGTGTAACTTCCGCGATTACGTCCTCGCTCTCACTGTCGAGAACTTCCTTGAGCTCCGCCTCCAGACTCTCATCTTCAAGTTCGGCGCGGCCAAGTCAATCCACCACGCCATGGTCCTCATTCGCCAGCGCCACATAGGTATTTCTTTCTTCTTTTCACTTTTTTACTAAAATTTAGGGTTTTTAAATTCCTAAATTTCTATCAATGGTTTGTTTTTGTTCACTGTCGAATTAAGAATCTAATTTCCTTGATTTCTAGGCTTTTGATAAAGTATTATTAAGTTTTGTGATAATAGAAGATTTGTTGATTTTAGATGTGCTACTCCAGCTTCATCAAGATTTGCCAATAATAACAATAATAATGATGCACTAGTTCCAGCAACTAAGAATATCAATAGGCCTAGCATGGTGGTGAATGTGAAGGTCTTGAAGAAGCTCTTCTCTGTTAACAACTTTCAAAAGAAACCAAGGAGGAGAGTAAGATAATTATCCTTTTCCTGTGGTGATTTATGTCAATTAGGTATAAAATTGATCTTTTATTCAGGTATAAAATTCAAAAGGCTTTTATTAGTCTTTAGTGAGGGGATTAATCTTTATCACTAGAAATCTATGCCTCTTCAAATGCAATGTAAATATAAATTATAGGGAGAATTTTTCTTTGATTCATTGTTACATGTCACATATGTTCCTATTGGTTCTGTTCTAATCTCTTTTAGCCAAGCCAATTAGATGAAGTTTGAGGCTTTTAAAGTGGCACTATAATCTTCTTGTTTTGATAGGGGAAGGAAAATAAGCACAATAATGTAATTTTCATTATTCATTTTTTGTTCACTTATAAGCGTTGATTTCTCCATCGGTTATTTATGGATAGTTTCTCAGTAGCTTGTTGCGCTTTTCCTTTATTCTCTCTTTTAATTTTGCACTCAGTTACATCTTGATTTTCATCTTGAACCATAGCAAATTTTATTTTATTTTTGTACCTCGATTGATAAAGAGAAATTCATTTAAAATCTGAAAATGAGAAAATCTGCTCCAATTGAAATCTTTCATTTGTATCATTCGGTTAATTGGTTAAACTTGTTATGGTTAGAATAAACTTATATATGGGGAGAAAGTGCGGGGTTTTAATTGGATTAAGGATGGTTGTAGGGTGAAATAAGAATTGAAAAGAACACAGTTTGGACCAAAGAAAAAATTCCTGGTTTCATGTAGATTTGTTTGTGTAATTGATGTTTTTGTTTACTATGTAATGGTGAGAGTTGTTAATGTTGTGCAGTTAGAGGATGGCTGGCTACACTTTCTGTTTCTGGTTTTACAGCTATAGCTGTAAGAAAGGCTGTGAAGTTAATCACATGCACAAATTGCAAAAGCTTGTGACTTGTCAAAGTTAATCACATTTTTACTAATTGCTACTACTAATCACTTTTGATTTCTCATACTGAGTGCATATTATTAGATTAGATTAGAGTGTTAGCTTTGTTCTGTGTAAAAGAGAAAAACCTGACACCACTTTTATCTCTGTTCAGTGTTGTGACCACGTTCAATTAACCTCAAAGTCATGTTCCATGACAAGGACAACCATTGATTCTCGGAACTGTGCCTTTTTAGTTTTTCACCCCTCACCTCACTATTATTTCTCTTTCACACTAAAATACACCACATGATATCACCCATCAAAAATGGATTGCAAGTTTTGCAATACCACTTCACTTCTTCACACGTAAGACTTGATTGCAATCAGAAATGTAGAAGAAGTAAATGCAGTGTCAGACAACTCATTTATTATTACTATGGATAGATAGATTCATTCATTAATTAAGCAAAGAAAATTTTGAATTCAAGCTTTCTTTGGTGACCAACACCAAACCCTTTTATTTTTCCGGTACCAAACATACCTTAAATGGCTTTCTTTTTGTTTAGCTTAGTTGAAACTACATAATGAACTAGTTATGTTGTGAATTTGTTATTCTTCTTTTAATATTGCAGGATTTTACCTTACAGTTAATCCAAAGAGTACCTCGATTGCTTGGGAAATAATTAGAGTATGCATAAATATGATGTGTAGCTTTAGAAAATGATATGCTGCTCATTTACTCTTTCTCACGTTCTGTTCTCCCTCCATTTACTCATTGAACGAAAAATTGCAGATTGTTAAAAATGTTGCTTCTCAATCATTGGAAGTGAAGAAGCTCATGTACTTGTACCTCCTTCATTATGCTGAAAAGTATGTACATGTAATCAGCCTATAACTCTGATGTTTATAGCATATTCGGATGGTCGCTTACCTTTTTGTCATTCTATTTCATTGCACAATCAACTCTGGAATTATTGGGAGGCCAGTAACTTCAACATTATACTTTAAAGTACAATTTTCTTAATAGTTACTGAAAATCTGAGAGATTTTAGTATTATTATTGACAGGCTGATTTGAACCGCCTAAGTAGGAATCAGACACCACTCTATGATTTGGAAGGACAATTTGAAAGGATAAATCAGCATCCAGTTATGTTGCAATAGTTGTATATTTTTTTATTTAATTTATATTTATAAATTGACAAGTTAATATATTCCATTATATATTATTTCTAACTTATTTTCATCTTTGCAGAATGCAGGGGGTTATTCTTTCTCCATAGGTATTACAGAGGTTCTTAATACAAACCTTGTGATAGAATTAAGTGCCAAAGATGTAGAGTACGTTTATCAAAGGTAAGATTATTTATATGTCCGCATTTATTCCCTTTTCAATCTTGCTATTAGAAATTCTTGTGATTTATCTTCTATTTAATTCTCTAACAATTTAGACATTAATTGATATTGTGATGGAGGTTAAAAGCTTTTTAATGGAGACATTAATTGATATTGATCAATAGTGAATAATATTTAATGGATCCTACAAGTATTTATATAGTGTGTCAAATCGGTGACAAGTACAAGGATATATGCGTAGTAGGATTGTTTCTTCAATTTGATGAAAGTCAAACTTTGTTTCTTCCATTTCATTGATTATAGATGACTGTCCAATGTCCCTTTTACTTTTAATAAATATAAAACAATATGATATTTCTCTGTTCTAACTAAGGTTTTAATATTTTATATTTATATGATTATAATTCCTTAAGCATACAGATATATCTTGATAGTGAACTTGATTGCTGGCGGTGTAAGATATTTAAATACCTTCATCTCAGAGGTTAAACTTCCAAGGGGGTTATGCTCCTCTTTTGTTTTGTTATATCGATCAATCACACTAATTTCATGCTGACAAAGTCATCCAAATTCAAATTCTATTAATTTTGTGTTTCTGGTGACAAATGTTCAATAAAAGAAAATAATAAATTATGCAGAAGTGCATGTTGAAACACAATAATCTTATATCAGCAACTGCTATCGCATAATATAAATTAGAGGCCAGATTTGGCATAGATATGTTTATTGGAGTAATTTTGTTGCAAACTTGCAACACTTATTCATGCCAGGTTTTACTAATGTTGATTGCAATATATTAATTATTTCGTTTCATGTATGATATATTAATATTAGTCCTAATAAAATCTTTTATTGATTTGTGTTGTTAATATTAGTCCTAATAAAACTGTCTCTGGCATTTCAGGTACTTGAAATAATTCTACCATCGCATCTCTTATTTTATTCAGCATATTAATAAATAACATTTAATTAATTTGTAGTAATTATTCATTTGTTTATTTTATTTTATTTTTGCAGGGGTTGAATCAGTATCTGTGGACATGAAACCATAGTAGTGATCAATGATCATCATTGAATCTACAAGCGATCCGTTTTATCATTATTCACATTCACATATGACATAGTACTATGATTTCTTCATGGCTTGCTTAATTGTAAGATTAAGAATTCTTGAGTACATTAAGCTAATAACCTCTCCACCAATTTATCTATAGTTAGATATAAAAATAAGCTACTTATCACTCGAAAGAGTAAGCTATTTTGGTACTGATGTTTATAATAGGAATCTATTTTGGACACCAACTTGAAAAACACATATTGTGACAATTATTCTAATTGTAAGAACCTTTTATTTATTCAGCAGACATGAATGATTGATTCACTGACCAATTTGGAGCAAGAAACAAAGATGTTGGAGCAAGTTCTCGGGATGAAACTCACACAAGAGACCAAAAAACTATGGCAGGCTTGTTTTAAAGTTAATTACAAAAGGAGGAAACTTTTGGCCTCCAAATCTTATTCATCATCACTTAGCTAAGTTACTTATCTTGTATATTCATATTCTAAGTAGTAAAAACAGCACTTATTAGATGATTTAAATATATTATTAGATATTAACATAGTTTAGGGAAGTGGATGGTAGAGTTGATTGATTAGTGTTTATTGCAATGCTTGTATTTTGGTAAGTTTAGTAAGACAAGGTTTTGTATAAGAGTTATTACTTTTGATTTTTAATAATAAAAAATTATGTATTATATTAATATTTTATTTATGAGTTATATAATATTTCATTTATGGATTATGACTTTTTGCTATTGTGAAATTTTAATCACAAAATTATTTATTTAACGCGATAAAAATGACGGTAAAAATTGTTTTTTTAAACGATAAAAAATGTCACTGTCAGGCGTAAAATGACGGTTCAAAAATGTCATTTTAACCAACCAAAATGCTATTATTAGGGTAAAAATGGCGGTTCAAAAATGCCATTTTAACAACCCAAAATGCCACTTTGTCATGGTAATAATGGCGGTTCAAACCGCCGTTTTAACTTATTCAAAAACTGTCATTTTAACCCTGAAAATAACGGCGGTTTGAACCGCCATTTTAACCAACCAAAACGCCATTCTGTCAGGGTAATAATGGCGGTTCAAACCGCCGTTTTAACCTATTCAAAAACCGCCATTTTAACCTTGGAAATAACGGCGGTTTGAACCGCCATTTTAACCTATTCAAAAACCGCCGTTTTAACCCAGGAAATTGTGGCGGTTTTTAAAAAATCGCCGTAATAACCAGAATGGCGCCCAGAATTACGTCGTTTTCTGAAACCGCCATTTCTGGTAATAATGGCGGTTCAAACTGCCGTAAATACCCAAAAAACCGCCATTTTAACCAGATTTTTTTGTAGTGAGTGAGGCCCAATCCCTTGAATTGAGTCTTTCGTTTGGACCTGTGCCTTAGCGTTGGGCCAGAGTATGAATACTTATCACAATAAATTCTTCAAATTTTGTAAATACCTTTCATAAATAGGTACTACTCGTTAATTATACAACATTTTTTGAGTAAGATAGACTAACACTATACATGTGCAACATGAGAACACAATTACTCGACGTATAAGTAGATTGAATGTTCTAAAAAGCTACATGTTCTTCATTCAGTTTTATAAGTTCAAGAGAGTAGTGGAATTTTCTTCGAAGAATATCATAACTAATTCACTAACAACTACGTTTGAGGATGAATAACTCGAAAGAAAAAATTCATTTGTGCACCTTAAACTGTAATATTCAAAATCTTATCAACTTTCACCCTTATTTTCCAATATAAATATATTTACACAAAAGAATAATAGAATACACCAACAATATAATTTTTTCAGCTGAGTAAGAGTAACCGAATTCCTATTTTCTTTATCCACCATCTAACTACTGCCTCTGAGATTTGCGCTCAGATCTCTAACACTAAATTGAGAAGAGATGGATTATATTATCCGATTAAAATAATATTTAAATCTCATTTTTAAATTGATTCTCTCTTTCAGTTCTTGACTTATATTAGAAAATATTTATATAAATACATAAATTTTTTTAATAAATTCAAAAAATAAGAAATAATTAATTTCAAGAAGATATATGATATTTTGATAGTTATA
>NC_029794.2:22195941-22198624 GCF_000816755.2 Arachis ipaensis | reverse complement strand
ATCGTCCGGCAACAATTTTACCCGACACAACGGACACGTGGCGCGGTATTCTTGCAGCCACGTGTCCAAGCAGTCCCTGTGGAACACGTGTTGGCATTTAAGGCTCCTCACTTTCTCCTCTTCCTTGAACTCCGACAAACACACCGTGCACTGCACGTGACGTGGCTTCATCTCATTTGTGTACGGAATCGTTGGGTTCGTCTCTTCGATGGATCTCAGGTACTGTAATTTTGCAATTGGACCTGTAAATGATGATTCTAGCTTTTTAATTAAGATGATTAATTGTAATAGCAGGTACGCTAATAGGATTATTATTCTGCCGCAAAGACGGTTGAAGAGCTTAGAGAGAGATGTCATGGCGGCTGCTAGTTAACTAATGGATTCATATGCAAATGTTTTTACTTTTCTATACAAATGTTATGATCATGATATCATATGTTTTGACGAATACTTGTACTACCTGAGTTTGAACTTTGAAGAGGTTAATTAGAAAAACTGAAATGTCAAGGGGACAACAATACAAATATTGGAAAAGTCTAGCAGCAGTAATTTTATTAAATTTTGGTCAGTATATAATCACTAAAAAAAATAAGTAATTTTATATTATTAGATGAAATTTTATATCATTAAAAATATTATTAATGACTACTTGATAACTATAAATTACAAAAGTTACTGACCCCTAATCTCTTCAAAATATTTGGAGATATGAATAGATCAGTTAAAAATGAGGTATCAAGTGAAAGAGAAATCCATTTAGCATTTATATTTCTTTTGCATTTGATGTGGATGTTCAAACTTCAAACTATAAAATTAGTCAATATATTAAATATTTTTAGTGGATTCAAATTCAAATTTTAAGAATGTAAAAAGACACTGCTAAAAATCTTATACCTTTCTATGAAATTGCAATCGAATGGATGATCCAACAACGATATTATTCTATATACCATATTTCGTGTTGACTGTGCCAACACGATTACCCAATTCAACTTGCATTTTCGTCTCGTAGATTTTAGGAGTTTGAAATTGAATACACTTGTCTTGGTTATAAAAATAAGAAAGAAAAAAAAATTCAAGAAAATGCAGGCATGCTGTTTCATATGGTTATTCTATTGATTTTTATAATTTTATAAAATTTTTAAGAATAAAGTATCGTTTTTGTTCTCAACGTTTGGGGTAAGTTCTAAAGTTGTCCCTAATATTTCAATCGTCCTATTTAAGTCCCTAACGTTTCAAAATTGACTCAATGTTATCCTGTCGTTAGGGATCCGTTAACAGAATTAATGACAGGACAAAATTGAGACGATTTTGAAATATTAGGAACTTAAATAGGACAAAAACGTTGGGGACAAAAATGATACATAAAAATAAATTTTAATTTTATCCTTCAATAATATCAATTTTTTACTATACATAATATTCAATTATTTTTTAGTCACATTTAAGTAAATTATACTTAATCATATTACTTTTATTTTAAATAAATTATTTTTTTTATAATTTTACTTTTAAAAATTTTTAGTTATCATGAAATGTTTATAGAATGACTAGTATATAAACTTGCAGAAAAGAAAAAAATAATATATATACAATAAAATATAAATTATACCTTTTGTCTCTAATGTATCAAAATTCTTTAAAATTATAAAAAAATAAATTTATTTAAAATGAAAGTAATGTGATTAAGTATAATTTATTTAGATGTAATTAAAAAATAATTGAATACTATGTATAGTAAAAAATTAATATTATTGAAAGATAAAGTTAAATTAAAATTTATTTTTATGTATCATTTTTGTCCCTAACGTTTTTGTCCTATTTAAGTCCCCTAACGTTTCAAAATCGTCTCAATTTTGTCCCGTTGTCAATTCTGTTAACGGATTCCTAATGACAGGACAACATTGAGTCAATTTTGAAACGTTAGGGACTTAAATATGACGATTGAAATGTTAGGGATAACTTTGGGACTTACTCCAAACGTTAGGGACAAAAACGATACTTTACTCAATTTTTAATTAGGTCTCTATATTTTTTTTAATTGAATTTTTGCACAATTTTTTTTTTCAATTAGATCCCTCTTAACAGTAATTGGTTTAATTGTATAGGGACCAATTAAAAAAAATTGGTGCAAGAATCCAAATAAAAAGAAAAAAAATTAGTGCAAAGACTGAATTAAAAGGAAAAAAAGTATAGAGACCTAATTAAAAATTTTGTGAAACTATATGGACCAATAGAGTAATTAAACAAAAAAAAATACCATTTAAACATGGGTTTCGCAAGTAACAACAAAAAAAAAAAGAGTAAAGTATTGGTTTTATCCCCAACGTTTGGAGTAAGTTCCAAAGTTGTCCCTAACATTTAAATCATCGTATTTAAGTCCCTATCGTTTCAAAATTAGCTCAATGTTGTCCTGCCATTAAGGATCTGTTAACAGAATCGACGACGGGACAAAATTGAAATGATTTTGAAACGTTAGGGACTTAAATAAGACGAAAATATTGGGGACAAAAATGATACATAAAAATAAATTTTAATTTTATCCTTCAATGATATCAATTTTTATGGTACATAGTTATTCAATTATTTTTTAATCACATCTAAGTAAATTACACTTAATCACATTACTTTCATTCTAAATAAATTTATTCTTTTTATAATTTTACTCTTAAAGATTTTTACT
>NC_029794.2:22185385-22194633 GCF_000816755.2 Arachis ipaensis | reverse complement strand
GTCTATGTACTGGAGGTTATGATTGGATTCCAAACGACTTTATCACTTTAATTTAGGGTGAGACAAGGTTAACACTTGTAAAAAAAAAAAAAAACCAGATCTTAACACTTGTAAAGTTTAGTGTTTTCGTTACTCAAAAAGTCCGGATAGGTTGGTACCTGAGAAAAAATGAAACCAGATTTTGTTACAGTATCTGAAACAATTATAGTACTACCCGGCCCGGACTAAAAGGTAAATCTAGGTATCTTGGACCGGGTAATAGTTGAATCTGAAGAAACAATTATATTCTACTACTACAATTTACGAAGCCAATATATTGAAGTGTGAGTTAATAACAAAACATATTCAGGAATTTTTACTATATTGTTCACTGAATTGTTTTGGAATATATGAGAATGTAAATATACACACGTTCCTGATTCCTCAAAGAAATTGAGTCATAAAAGAACATATATATAAGGTTGAAAAAAAATTTACAATTTAACGAAATTATAAACATGATTATAATCGTTGTTTTTTTGTTTTTATTACAACATGGCAAAAAAAATTACTCACTTTGCTTTATACTAATGAAGTAAGACGTACAAAGATAAAGGGGAGTTCTTTTATCTGGTTAACCTTATTTTCACTAATTAAAATACAATTTTTTTTACAGTTAAACCACAATCACGTGAGTATAAAATAAAATATCTCTGTCACTATTCTTACTATAAATATATAGTCATCAATATATTATACACACTGAACGAAAATATTGTCTTTCAACTTATCATCTACATTCAGTTTTCTCATTCTCTGTTACTGTTGTATTGTAACGTCTATATTGTTTGAGGTAAAAAAGATACGTAGTATAGTACATACGAAACCAAAGGTTGTAATCGAATAAGAAGTAATGTGGATGGAGAACGATGGAAGAAGACAAAGAGTTCGGATTCTCCAATCTTAAGGGAAATTGGAAAAAACAAGAGAAAAATGAGAACACGAAGACGTAAGTCAAGATAGTCCCTTTTTTTTTTTTGAAACTTCAACCTCGATCGACGAAGTTTGGTCAATACAAATCTCTAGTTAAGAATCAACTTAAAAAACGATATATACAGTCAAAGTATACAGAACTTGACAATAATAAGACCAAAGTCAAAAATCGTTCAACCTACTTTGATGTCGAACATTAATTTTAGATTGTCGTACAAGACAAATAGACTATATCATATCCAAGACGGAGACAAGTATTTAATATTCATGTCAATACATTTTAAAGGAAGAAAAAGATAACATCTGTTGAAAAACAGACTTGTAATACTATAAACAATGGATACTTAAAATTATATTATTGTCATACATGAATTAATGAGAAATTAGGAACAATTATAAACGTCTCACGGTTATTCCGGAAAAACAAACAATAAAAAAAGAAATACACTAACTAGTCCTAAGGCGTCTTGTTCCGGATCACCCTCTTTAACTAATCTTTAAACAGTGAGTTTTACACCTTAAATTTTGATAATAGTATTCTATTATACCCTTTCTTCGTGAGAGAAAGAACGTACTTCTGTAGTCGATGACAACTTAAGGTAGTCCTCTTATTACTACTTCCTGGTTCTACGTACACCCCGTACGAAGTATAAGAACTAATGGTAGTAACCGAATTATAGTCTTTACACAAGGGGGAATTTTTCGTGGTAATGGGAAGTTCTGAACGGTGTACATTCTTTAAAGTGTAGTAAAATAGTAAAAGAGATGAAAACGAAGTTAGTAAAACGAAACGACGTATTAGTCGTAAAAAGTTTGAACTTACCTTAGTAATAATCATCAAGATTTGAAAACCGTATTATCGAACGAACAAACTTTGAGAAAGTCTATTCTCTTATTTGTAAAACGTATCGGTAACCCCTCTGGTTGTTTAACCTCTACTTCTTTGTCTTGGGGAGAACCATTCAAAGTTGGAAATTCGAAGATAAAATTCCATAACCGATGGTTTACAATACATGTATCATTATGAAAGAAAAAGGGAAACAAAAAAAAAAAATAAAAAGGGAAACAAAAAAAAAAAGAAAAAGAAAAAAAAGTATTACTATTATCTTTGGCAAATAAGAAATAAGAACTAACACAAATCATAACAATAATTCAATTGACAAGACGAGCCAAAATGCATTTAAATCAATACATTACTAGTAAGCACATAGATAAGCATGTAAACCTAATATAGTGAAAATTTATAGCCAATTACATCATAGAGTTAATAGTTATATGAATTTTGTTTTTTGGCTTAAAAAAATATTGACATCTATTGTAATATTTAACAAACTACATTTGTGTTAACCAACTTGAATTGGTTTAGTAGTTAATTTACTGATTCGTTTAAGTAAGTTTTGAGAATTCAAATCTCATATTATACATGTAGTAATTCATTGACTGACAAATTAATCATTGACCTACTGAATTTGGAAATACCATGGGAAAAAAAGTTGCGTGTGTTCCCTGATTTGAGAGGACGCATAAGCAAGCATGGGAAACAATAGAATGAAATGAAGTCACATTCACACATCCACACACACATACACCAATTCAACGCACTCTATTGTCAAAGTTGTGAATGATAATTCATAACACCATACAATACACACAACATACACAATCAAATTTTGCGACAAAAACGCGTTTAAGTGTTTTCATTATCTATATATGTTGCATTATGTTCATTGCTCACGGCTAATAATAACTTGACTAATGTGACCATATAAATATATATGGCCTACATACATTGCTGTATGCTTATATATATATATATATATATTCTTCTTAGCTTATTATTACTAAGGTCAAATCTAATGGATTGTGTTTGCTCAATGGCTGCCACTACATACAATTAAAATATCATTCACATCTTCTTATTAACTCCCTTCTTAATTCAATTCTATTTCCACACTCATCATCATGGTCATGGATTATTAGGAATTCTTTCTTAATAATCCTCTCATTGAGATCATCATATTCATATATATATATGTACAGTTTCCTTGACTTTGAAAGAGACATTCTATTTGCCGGTCTAACAAATCTAACTTGAGAAAGGAGCAGAACATATATATATATATAAAAGGTTTCCCAATCAGCTTTGTGTGTTCACAAAATTGAACTAGCTAGCTATATATAAGTTTCAAGTTATTTTTTATTAATATAATAAAAAGAAAAATTCTAGAACTTTTTTACGTATAACCGACTCCAAAAATGTTCACAATGGTATTTAATCAAAAGAAATATTGTTCAAGTATTGAATATCAGCAAAAGAAAATGATTTATTTAAAAATATAAATTGTTGTTTTGTTTTGATGAAACCTTTTATCATGTGAAAGAATGACTGTTGATTTATTTGAAATTGATCATTTTAGATTGGGAAAAAATATATAGTGGATGAATTTTTTTAGGATTTTGTTAGGTAGACAATGATTTTTGTGAATAATGTGAACAATAGATTTTAGAATTGGTGCAATAAAATTTAAAAAAAAAATTTTACTATCAAATTATTCCCTAAACTCTAATATTAGGATAACCGTCTGCACACCTAATAAATGGAACATCCACCCATTATTATCTGGACACAAGTAAACCAAATAAAAAGGAATAACCATCCAATTAAAAATAATAAACATAATCATCTGTATACATATTAAATTGAACATCCGACATATCTCATTATTTAGTATTCTCGTTGTCTACCTATATATATATTTTTTTTGTATGTCTACTAATTATAGATTGGAGAAGACTATTATAATGAATTTTACTTTAGTCTTTGATAATTTAGAAGTTCATAGCAGTTTAGTCATATTCATTATCTAAAGAATGGTTATACCTTTAACAATTAAAGACCAAAGAAAACATTGTAATATATAATTGAGACTGTGTAGTTTGCATTGCAACCAGAAGGTAGATAATGTAAATAAATTTTCATAAAGAAAATATTAATCAACAATACATATGGACATAATGGCTGAAGTTGAAAGCATTAAGGTGATGAGTACCAAATTGTTGTGGGCAAAAACCAAATGGTCCAAAGGGATTATAAGAGACATCGCACTAACTAAGCTTAATTATAAATAAATAAATAAGTAAATAACAACGACATCAATGGTTGAAGTATACTCTGAAGTTCTCTCAAGTGGAACCATTTCTAATTGCTTATAATAAGATTATACCTAAGTCAATTTTAAGGATCAAATGCTAGATTAATATAATTATTACTGATCCTTTCATCAAGAAGCCGAGTCAATACATTAGTTCATAATGTTTCTTCTAGATACGTTATATTTTTCAAAGAAAAAAAAATTACAATTGTGCTCCAAAAAGCACCTTGTTTATTTGTTTATTCTAACTGAAAGCTTATTTTCTGGGTTTCAACAATTAAAATATCACCGTTGTTTAAATGTTTAACATTTGCTTTATTAAATAGGGTTAAGTATTCTTTTCATCTTTAATGTCTTGGGTCAAAATTAAAATCGTCCCCGATCTTTTTTGTTATTAAAATCATCCCCAATGTTACAAAACGTTATAAAATCATCATTTTTACAAAAAAAATAATAATACTTCAACAATTTTATCCTTAAAACAAAAATAAAAATAATATTAAAAAAAAAAAAAAACCCCACCCACCCCACTCCCAGCCTCTTCGGTCTCTCCCCCCTTCACCCCCAAAATTTTACCTTCCTCCTACTTTCAGATCTAACCAAACTCTCAGGCCCATGACCCTCCTTTCCAAGTTTCAACTTCCTTCTTCCTCATTCTTTCAGATCGTCAGTGAGGGGGTCTTCCATGAGGGGATCGTCGATGGTGGGAGATCCGGTGACGCCGCCGCCTCCGATGGCAGGGAAGAAGGCGGCGCCAGTGGCGGAGGAGGATGACGCAAGGAGTAAGTATAGGGAGATGATGGAGATGAAGATGGTGGTGCGGCATGAGCACTTGAAGGAGATCGTGGAAGCCATTAAAGAGAGCTTTGACAAAGCTGCGGTGGCCGGAGATCAGGTCTCTGAGATGCTCCAGATCAGTCAGGCACAACTCGATCACAGTTTCAAGCAATTGAGGAGTTTGTTCTCTTCTTCTTGTTTGTTTATTTTGATATTTGTTTGTTTTGATAATTAGTTGATAATCAATTTTGACTTTTTTATTTGTTTCATTTGTATGGTTACTGAATTTTTGGGCAATTAAGGGGTTAAGTTCATTGGTTCTCTTTGACCATCACTTCTTCTCTGGACCCATTCCTCCCTTGATGAATCATTACTACTACTACTCATCAACCTGTTTTCGTTGTTCACGTTGTTGTTAAGATGCGCTTGTTGCCTCAGTCCCACTTGGGCGGCAACAAAAACAGCATGATGATGTTGATGAGAAGAGTAGTTTGGAGGTGGTACTTACTGCAGCATGTTCTGGATGCTGAGAGTACCTAAAGAAGACGAAGAAGAAGAGACGGGTTGTTGGAAGTTAATGGCAGTAGTTGGAGAGAAGAAAGGGAAGAGATAAGGAAGTGGGGTGCAGGTGGAGGGGGAGGTTTTTTTTTTTTTTAATATTATTTTTATTAATTGATAAGGGTAATTTGGTAAAATAAAATAAAAAGGATGATTTTATAACGTTTTGTAACGTTGAGGATGATTTTAATAACAAAAAAAGGTCAGAAACGATTTTGATTTTCACCCCAGACCTTAGGGACGATTTCAATACTTAACCCTATTAAATATTAAGTAATAAAATTATAATTAAATTAAACTTTTACACTACTATCCACTCACTTATATTTTCTTCCTGTGATTATTTGGAAGGTTCTTAATAGCAAAGGTTATCATGATGGAGGAATCTAAATATTACCAATTTTGTTCAAAACACAGAGAAGAATCATACAAAGATCGATATATGCACAAAGTATATTGATTGTAACTACACAAACCATAATCACATTTTAACATCACAAATTGAAACTTCTATTGGTCTTTACGGAGAAGAGAGGACCGGCGAGCAACAGGCCAGAACTGACGACGACCACGCGGGCAGAGTCGGTGACGTGATAAACAGCCTGTAGAGACCGAGACGGCAACGCGAGATGAGAAGTCTTCGTCGGCCACATGCAAGGACAGGGGAGAGCATGGGAGGTGAGATCTTTTCTGGGTGAAGGTTTGGTTCACTGGATTCATGGCTGAGTTAGCTCCTGGCTTAAGTCACGAATTCTTGGGATAAACGAGCTCAGTGCTTAGATACTGCTAAAATTGCAAAGCAAACTATATACCCCAGGGAATTCAGAATAACTGGAAACTAAATGTATTTATCTAACCAAATATGAAAGAGCATTTGACGTGTATAATAATTAGCTAGCTAATCATAGCTATTTCTTGCTAACATGGCCTACTATATGCTCCTTATTGCTAATAAAGAACTTTTATAAAATATAAGAGTAAACACATGAATATTTACCTTCACCTCATTAAGCATTTTCTCTGAGCACCATGTGTCCGTACTTGTTGTAAACTCAAATTCAAATTTAGTGATGTACCTTCGGTCCCATTGAGACAATTCCAAAAATTTTAACATAATCAACTGAAATCTTTGTCGGGTCTGATCATAAAAAAATATATGAAAAAGACCTCTAAATTGGGACGGGCAACAATAATCAAACCTTTATTATTGAAGCAGGCACATGACTCATGGCTCGAGTGAGGTGTCTGTGTCCAGAGAAGGTATCCAGCCATGACTGTATACGGGACTCTTTGAACCACAATTGCCTTACAAAGGATGTTGCGTGGTCCAACGAAGAGAACGGAGATGCATCTATCATTTTCTCTACAAACCAGTGACTTCGGGAAACCAAAAAGAAGTCTCGGCTCTCCAATTTCCCTGATAAGCCACAGACATAGAAAGAATGTACAAGGACAATATAAACATGTGATTCTACAAGGGCTTGAAGGAGAGGTTACAGCATTGTAAAAACCCAGTTAGATAAAACAGCTTTTTATGAGAGAATAAGTTTTTAAATAACTAAAATAACTCAATTAGTTCAATCTATTGTCTAATGATATGACTAAAACTCAAGACACGATTAATCATTGGTGAAGCATGATAGTATTATTTATGCAGAATCTCCTATGAACATGAGCTAAATGCATGACAAAGAAATGTATTTATGATTCAGCGGCCTCATCACAATCCTCAACGCCATCATTAGTGGATTCTTCTAAATCGCCGTCTCATGTCAACCGCAAGCGTTCGGCATCAAATTCATTCAGGCTAGTCATACAAGGCTGGGGATGAAGGTCGACCTCACAATGTTCATAATCTTCATCCATGTCAAACAAATCTCTTGGCTTCACATGGACTACGACACTCCATCCATTGTCGACCTTATCATCCACGTAGAACACAAGACGCGCCTCAGATGCTAAGATGTATGGCTCGTCGTCTTCTCGATCACCGGTGTGAATCAGAGTGGCAAAGTTGACACAGGTATGGCCCAATACGTCTTGTCGTATGCCTCTGCCTGACGTGGTGTCTGCCCAAACACACTTGAGCAAAACTACCGTGAATTGACCACTGTAGTCTAGCTCAATGATGTCTACTAATCTCCCGTAATATGAGACACCGCCAACAACAACATTGCTATCCCGTTTACTTGCATAACTTCTAGTATCTGAAGTGACGTAAACCCCGCTATTTTGTGTTTTCATCCTTTCCTCCCTCGTCATGGTTCTAAATTTAAATTCATTAACGTTGTAGGCCATGAAGCGTCTAACCTGAGCAATGGGACCATAGGCAAGCCACTGCAGCTCGTTCGAATGACTGGTGCTTCCAAAGGGAACCTGGCATGGAACAATTAAACGTAAGATAGCATCAAAGGGTAGTAGGAATCCGGAGATATAAAGTATTACCTCATGCCTGCACCAGTTGAGAAACTCTCTTGCACAACAATATCTATGTGAGACTGGAACCTTGTTTTATTTCACAACTTTCTCTTTGTGGCTGCTCTGAAGTCACTGTATACACAAAAAATTGATTGCAGGTCAGTACTCTCAATACCATATTGGCTCACTTCATACTCGTAGAACTCACACTCCATACTTACTCCAAGAATTTCTCTACAGCAATGCAATTGACCAGTACATGATGATGAGCTTGAAGGTATTCGATTGCTGTTAGAGTAAAATATGAAGCAGCCCCGACCGCTTTTCCAACCTCTGGAAACATGCTGGCAATTTCGCTCGGTGGAGCTTCGGTCGGCCTATCATCAACGCGCGTCGGTCGGTTGATCCTGGTCTCCACATTATCTAGGTACCTTGAACAGAACGTGCGAATCTCCTCGGATAAGTAGCCTTCTGCAATTGAGCCTTCCAGTTGTGCCCTATTACGCACGTAGTGCTTGAGACGACATAGGTACCTTTAAGAAAATAATAAGTAAACTATTAGGTTTAGGCTATCTTAATACAACAGGTTGAGAAGGCTTATTTAGATTTTTACCTCTCAATCAGGTACATCCACCAAGGCGTACCTCCTCGACTAGATGCACTGTTAGATGAACCATGACTGTGAAGAAGGAAGGTGAAAATATCATCTCCATGTGGCACAGAGTATGGACGACATGATTCTGAAGGAGAGGAAGTTGTTGAGGATCTATGGATTTACTGCATATTTGTCGAAAAAAGGCTGACAACTCTGCCAAGACGGCAGACACAAGGGTGGGCAATACATGTACTGATGCAATTGGCAATAGATGTTCCATTAGAATATGGCAGTCATGACTCTTCAAGCTAAATAACTTGCTGATGAGCGGATAATTTATACGCTTTTTGGCATTATTTTTACATAGTTTTTAGTATGATTTAGTTAGTTTTAGTATAATTTTATTAGTTTTTTAATAAAAATCACATTTCTAGACTTTACTATGAGTTTGTGTGTTTTTCTGTGATTTCAGGTATTTTCTGGCTGAAATTGAGGGACTTGAGCAAAAATCAGATTCAGAGGTTGAAGAAGGACTGCAGATGCTGTTGGATTCTGACCTCCCTGCACTCAAAGTGGATTTTCTGGAGCTACAGAACTCCAAATGGCGCGCTCTCAATTGCGTTGGAAAGTAGACATCCAGGGCTTTCCCGCAATATATAATAGTCTATACTTTGCTCGAGTTTAGATGACGCAAACTGGCGTTCAACGCCAGCTTCCTGCCCTATTCTGGAGTTAAACGCCAGAAACAGGTTACAAACTGGCGTTCAACTCCAAGA
>NC_029794.2:22162665-22185092 GCF_000816755.2 Arachis ipaensis | reverse complement strand
GGCCATTCTTGAGATTCGGAAAGTCTAAACCTTGTCTGTGGTATTCCGAGTAGGATCCGGGAAGGGATGGCTGTGACGAGCTTCAAACTCGCGAGTGCTGGGCGTAGTGACAGACGCAAAAGGATGACTGAATCCTATTCCAGTATGATCGAGAACCGACAGATGAATAACCGTGCGGTGACAGCGCATTTTGGACCATTTTTACTGAGAAGACGGGATGTAGCCATTGACAACGGTGATGCCCTGCATAAGCTTGCCATGGAAGGAAGTAGGAATGATTGGATGAAGACAGCAGGAAAGCAGAGGTTCAGGAGGAACGAAAGCATCTCTATACGCTTATCTGAAATTCTCACCAATGAATTACATAAGTATCTCTATCCTAGTTTATATCTTAATTATATTTTAATTATTAAAATTCTATAACCAATTGAATCCGCCTGACTGAGATTTACAAGGTGACCATAGCTTGCTTCAAGCCGACAATCTCCATGGGATCGACTCTTACTCACGTAAGGTTTATTACTTGGACGACCCAATGCACTTGCTGGTTAGTTGTGCGAAGTTGTGACAAAGTGTGATTCACGCTTGAGAGCACCAAGTCTTTGGCGCCATTGTTGATGATCACAATTTCGTGCACCAAGTTATTGGCACCGTTGCCGGAGATTGTTCGAGTTTGGACAACTGACGGTTCATCTTGTTGCTCAGATTAGGTAAAAATTTTTTTAATTTTAAGCTTTTTGTTTTTATTATTCTTAATTTCGATAAAATAAAAAATAAAATAAAAATAAATATTTTCAAAAATATATTTTTCTTCAGAATTTTTAAGAATGAATTCTAGTGTTTCATGATGATTTGTTGAATCCTGGCTAGCTGTAAGCCATGTCTAATCTTTTGGACCAGGGTTTCAACTTATCATCACAAGAGCTTGTTGATCTTCACCCATTTGGCAGTTACACACATAGTTGTTGTATACATGGGAGGTAGGCAATATCTGCTGAAGCTTGGCTGGCCATTGGCCATATCTAGTGTTTTGGACCGAAGCTTTCACTGAAAGCTTGGCTGGCTAATAAGCCATGTCTAATTCCTGGACCGGAGCTTTAGACTAACATTACAGATTCCTGGAATTCTCATTAAAAATTTTGAAATCCTTATTTTTCTTTTCTAATTAATTTTCGAAAAATTCAAAAAAAATTTAATAAAAAAAAAAATTGATGTTTCTTGCTTGAATCTAATGTCAAGTCATAAGTTTGGTGTCAATTGCATGTTTATCTCTTTCTTGCATTTTTTCGAAAATCCATGCATTGCATTCTTCATGATCTTCAAGTTGTTCTTGGTAAGTCTTCTTGTTTGATTTTTAAAATTTCTTGTTTTGTGTCTTTTCTTGTTTCTCATATGCATCTTTGAATTATCAATGTCTCAACATTGAAAATTTCTAAGTTTGGTGTCTTGCATGTTTTTCTTTTCTTAAAAATTTTCAAAAATAAGTTCTTGGTGTTCATCTTGACATTCAAAGTGTTCTTGGTGTTCATCTTGACACTCATAGTGTTCTTGCATGCATCTCTTATTTTAATCCAAAATTTTTATGTTTTGCATCAATTTTATGTTTTTCTCTTTCTTCATTAAAAATTCAAAATAAAAAAATATCTTTCCCTTTTCTCTCATAAATTTTCGAAAATTTGAGTTGACTTTTTCAAAACTTTTTAAAATTTAGTTGTTTCTTATGAGTCAAGTCAAATTTTCAATTAAAAAATTCTCTCTTTTTCAAATCTTTTTCAAAAATCAAATCTTTTTCATTTTTTCTTTTATGATTTTCGAAAATTTCAAATTGATTTTCAAAAATCTTTTTCTTATCTTGTTCATAATTTCAAAATCTTTACTAACCATTAATGTGATTGATTCAAAATTTTTTTTTTAAGTTTGTTACTTGCCTAGTAAGAAATGTTCAATCTTTAAACTCTAGTAGCATATCTTTTTAGTTTCTTGTTAGTCAAGTAATCAACTTTGATTTCAAAAATCAAACCTTTTTAAATTTCTTTTTCAAATCTTTTTCAAAATAAGTTTCAATCACATCTTTTTCAAAATCAATTTCAAAATCTTTTCTAACTTCTTATCTTTTCAAAAATTGATTTTCAAATCTTTTTCAATTAACTACTTGACTTTTTGTTTGATTTTAAAAGTTTACTATTTCAATCTTATTTAAAAAAAAAACTACCTAACTAACTCTCTCTCTCTAATTTTCGAAAATCCCTTCCCTCTTTTTCAAAATTCAATTTTAATTAACTAATTGTTTTAAATTTCAATTTAAATTAGTTTCATTTTTTTCTTATTTTCGAATTCTAATTAATTAATTTAATAAAAACAAAAATATTTTTCTTTTATTTTAATTTGAAATTCGAATTCTCTCATCTCTCATCCCCTTCTGTTTATTTATTCATCTACTAACACCCCTCTTTTACTCAAGAATTCGAACCAATTCCTCTCCCCTGTGTTTGGATTCTTATCTTTTTCTTTTTGCTACTCTTCTCTTCTTATACTTACATAAGGAATCTCTATACTGTGACATAGAGGATTCTATATTTTCTTTTGTGTTCTCTTCTTTTTCATATGAGCAGGAGCAAGGATAAGAACATTCTTGTTGAAGCTGATCCGGAACCTGAAAGGACTCTGAAGAGGAAGCTAAGAGAAGCTAAAACACAACAATCTGAAGAGGACTTTACTGAAATTTTCGAAAAAGAAGTAGAGATGGCCGAAACCAATAACAATGGTGGAGGTGCAAGGAAGATGCTTGGTAACTTTACTGCACCCAATTCCATCTTACATGGAAGAAGCATCTCAATTCCTGCCATTGGAGCAAACAATTTTGAGCTTAAACCTCAATTAGTTTCTCTGATGCAACAAAACTGCAAGTTTCATGGACTTCCATCAGAAGATCCTTTTCAGTTCTTAACTGAATTTTTGCAGATCTGTGATACTATTAAGACCAATGGGGTTGACTCCGAGGTCTACAGGCTTATGCTTTTCCCGTTTCCTGTAAGAGACAGAGCTAGAATATGGTTGGACTCTCAACCTAAGGATAGCCTGAACTCTTGGGATAAGCTAGTCACGGCTTTCTTAGCCAAGTTCTTTCCTCCTCAAAAGCTTAGCAAGCTTAGAGTGGATGTTCAAACCTTCAGACAAAAAGGAGGTGAATCCCTCTATGAAGCTTGGGAGAGATACAAGCAACTGACCAAAAAGTGTCCTTCTGACATGCTTTCAGAATGGACCATCCTGGATATATTCTATGATGGCCTGTCTGAATTATCTAAGATGTCATTGGACCATTCTGCAGGTGGATCCATTCACCTAAAGAAAACGCCTGCAGAAGCTCAGGAACTCATTGACATGGTTGCAAATAACCAGTTCATGTACATATGAAAATACCTATAATTCTTCATGGAGAAATCATCCAAATTTCTCATGGAAGGATCAACAAAAGCCTCAACAAGGCTTTAATAATGGTGGAAGAAACATGTTTAGCAATAGCAAGCCTTTTCCATCATCCACTCAGCAACAGACAGAGAATTCTGAGCAGAATCCATCTAGCTTAGCAAATATAGTCTCTAATCTATCTAAGGCCACTCTAAGTTTCATGAATGAAACAAGGTCCTCCATTAGAAATTTGGAGGTACAAGTGGACCAGCTGAGTAAAAGGGTCACTGAAACTCCCCCTAGTACTCTCCCGAGCAATACAGAAGAAAATCCAAAGAGAGAGTGCAAGGCCATTGATTTGACCATCATGGCCGAACCTACAAGGGAGGAGAAGGACGTGAATCCTAGTGAGGAAGACCTCCTGGGACGTTCAGTGACCAATAAGGAGTTTCCCTTTGAGGAACCAAATGAACCTGAGGCTCATCTAGAGACCATAGAGATTCCATTGAACCTCCTTCTGCCGTTCATGAGCTCTGATGAGTATTCTTCTTCTGAAGAGAATGAAGACGTTACTAAAGAGCAAGTTGCTAAGTACCTTGGTGCAATCATGAAGCTGAATGCCAAATTATTTGGTAATGAGACTTAGGAAGATGAACCTCCCTTGCTCACCAATGAACTAATGCATTGGATAGGCAGAAATTACCTCAAAAGAAACAGGACCCTGGTAAATTCCTAATTCACTGTAACATAGGCACCATGACCTTTGAGAAGGCTCTGTGTGACCTAGAGTTAGGAATAAACTTAATGCCACTCTCTGTAATGGAGAAACTTGGGATCTTTGAGGTGCAAGCTGCCAGAATCTCTTTAGAGATGGCAGACAACTCAAGAAAATAGGCTTATGGACAAGTAGAGAACGTATTGGTAAAGGTTGAAGGCCTTTACATCCCTGCTGATTTCATAATCCTAGACACTGGAAAGGATGAGGATGAATCCATCATCCTTGGAAGACCCTTCCTAGCCACAGCAAAAGCTGTGATTGATGTGGACAGAGGAGAGTTGATCCTTCAACTGAATGAGGACTACCTTGTGTTTAAAACTCAAGGATCTCCTTCTGTAACCATGGAGAGGAAGCATGAAAAGCTTCTCTCACTACAGAGTCAACCAAAGCCCCCATAGTCAACTTCTAAGTTTGGTGTTGGGAGGCCACAACCAAACTCTAAGTTTGGTGTTGAACCCCCACATCCTAACTCTAAATTTGGTGTTGGGAGGTTCCAACAATGCTCTGAACATCTGTGAGGCTCCATGAGAGCTCACTGTCAAGCTATTGACATTAAAGAAGCGCTTGTTGGGAGGAAACCCAATGTTATTTAATTATATCTATTTATTTTCTATTGTTATTTTATGTTTTTTTTAGGTTGATGATCATGTGGAGTCACAAAAACTACTGAAAAATAAAAAACAGAATGAAAAATAGCATTAAAAATAGCACACCCTGGAGGAGGAACATTCTGGCATTTAAACGCCAGAAACAAGCATCTGTCTGGTGTTTAACGCCAGAAACAAGCATCAATCTGGCATTAAACGCCAGAAACAGGCTACATTTGAGCATTTAACGCCAAAAACAGGCAGCAGTCTGGAGTTAAACGCCAGCATTGCATACAAAGGGCGTTTTGCACGCCTAATTGGAGCAGGGATGCTAAGGCCTTGATCCTCTGGATCTGCGGACCCCACAGGATCCCCATCTACCCCCTCTTTCTTCTTTTGCTCGAGGACGAGCAAAGATTTTAAGTTTGGTATGGTAAAAGCATTGCTTTTTGTTTTTCCATAACCATTAATGGCACCTAAGGCCAGAGAAACCTCAAGAAAGAGGAAAGGGAAGGCAATTGCTTCCACCTCTGAGTCATGAGAGATGGAGAGATTCATCTCAAGGATCCATAGCTCAGTAGTAGAGAATTTGACTGCACATCAAGAGAGCCCACTCATGGACCTCAACAAAGAGCTATGAGGGAGGAGCAACAAAGGCAAGGAAGAGACATAGAGGAGCTCAAGAACACCATTGGTTCTTCAAGAAGAGGAAGACGCCACCCTCACTAAGGTGGACCCGTTCCTTAATCTCCTTGTTCTTATTTTTCTGTTTTTCGTTTACTGTGCTTCTTGCTTAATTATGTTTGTGTCTTTACTATATGATCATTAGTGTCTGAGTGTCTATGTCTTAAAGCTATGAATGTCCTATGAATCCATCACCTCTCTTAAATGAAAACTGTTCTAAAAACAAAAGAACAAGAAGTACATGGTTTCGAATTCATCCTTGAAACTGGTTTAATTATTTTGATGTGGTGACAATACTTTTTGTTTTCTGAATGAATGCTTGAACAGTGCATATGTCTTTTGATATTGTGGTTTATGAATGTTAAATATGTTGGCTCTTGAAAGAATGATGAAAAAGGAGAAATGTTATTGATAATCTGAAAAATCATAAAAATTGATTCTTGAAGCAAGAAAAAGCAGTGAATGCAAAAGCTTGCAGAAAAAAATGTGAAAAAAAATAGCGAAAAAAAGAGAAAGAAAAAGAAAAAGCAAGCAGAAAAAGCCAAAAGCTCTTTAAACCAAAAGGCAAGAGCAAAAAGCCAATAGACCTTAAAACCAAAAGGCAAGGGTAATAAAAAGGATCCAAGGCTTTGAGTATCAGTGGATAAGAGGGCCTAAAGGAATACAATCGTGGCCTAAGCGGCTAAACCAAGCTGTCCCTAACCATGTGCTTGTGGCGTGAAGGTGTCAAGTGAAAACTTGAGACTGAGCGGTTAAAGTCAAGGTCCAAAGCAAAAAAAGAGTGTGCTTAAGAACCCTGGACACCTCTAATTGGGGACTTTAGCAAAGCTGAGTCACAATCTAAAAAGGTTCACCCAGTTATGTGTCTGTGGCATTTATGTATCCGGTGGTAATACTGGAAAACAAAGCGCTTAGGGCCACGACCAAGACTCATAAAGTAGCTGTGTTCAAGAATCAACATACTGAACTAGGAGAATCAATAACACTATCTAAATTCTAAGTTCCTATAGATGTCAATCATTCGGAACTTCAAGGGATAAAGTGAGATGCCAAAACTATTCAAGAGGCAAAAAGCTACTAGTCCCGCTCATCTAATTGGAGCTAAGTTTCATTGATATTTTGGAATTTATAGTATATTCTCTTCTTTTTATCCTATTTGATTTTCAGTTGCTTGGGGACAAGCAATAATTTAAGTTTGGTGCTGTGATGAGCGGATAATTTATACGCTTTTTGGCATTGTTTTTACATAGTTTTTAGTATGATTTAGTTAGTTTTTAGTATAATTTTATTAGTTTTTTTAATAAAAATCACATTTCTGGACTTTACTATAAGTTTGTGTGTTTTTCTGTGATTTCAGGTATTTTCTGGCTGAAATTGAGGGACTTGAGCAAAAATCAGATTCAGAGGTTGAAGAAGGACTGCAGATGCTGTTGGATTCTGACCTCCCTATACTCAAAATAAATTTTCTGGAGCTACAAAACTCCAAATGGTGCGCTTTTAATTGCGTTGGAAAGTAGACATCTAGAGCTTTCCAGAAATATATAATAGTCCATACTTTGCCCGAGTTTAGACAACTCAAACTGGCGTTCAACGCCAGCTTCCTGCCCTATTCTGGAGTTAAATGCCAGAAACAGGTTGCAAAGTGGAGTTAAATGCCAGAAACAGGTTACAAACTGGCGTTCAACTCCAAGAGAAGCCTCTACACGTGTAAAGCTCAATGCTCAGCCCAAGCACACACCAAGTGGGCCCCGGAAGTGGATTTCTGCATCAATTACTCATTTCTGTAAACCCTAGTAACTAGTCTGATATAAATAGGACCTTTTACTATTGTATTAGATATCTTTGATCAGTTTTATGCTATCTTAGACCTTTATGGAGGCTGGCCATTTGGCCATGCCTGGACCTTGTTCTTATGTATTTTCAACGGTAGAGTTTCTACACACCATAGATTAAGGTGTGGAGCTCTGCTGTTCCTCACGAATTAATGCAAATTACTATTGTTTTTCTATTCAATTCAAGCCTATTTCTTATCTAAGATATACACTTGTTCTTCAACCTGAGGAAGGTGATGATCCGTGACACTCATCACCATTCTCACCATAAACGCATGCCTGACAACCACCTCCGTTCTACTTGCAATCGCTTAAGTGCATATCTCTTAGCCTTCTGGTTCATGACGTATGGTTGCCTCGCCTGACAACCGAGTCTTCCATTCCATGAGATCAGAGTCTTCGTGGTATAGGCTAGAATTATTGGCGGCCATTCTTGAGATCCGAAAAGTCTAAACCTTGTCTGTGGTATTCCGAGTAGGATCCGGGAAAGGATGGCTGTGACGAGCTTTCAAACTTGCGAGTGCTGGGAGTAGTGACAGATGAAAAAGGATGACTGAATCCTATTCCAGTATGATCGAGAACCGACAGATGAATAGACGTGCGGTGACAGCGCATTTTGGACCATTTTCACTGAGAGGACGAGATGTAGCCATTGACAACGGTGATGCCCTGCATATGCTTGCCATGGAAGGAAGTAGGAATGATTGGATGAAGACATCAGGAAAGTAGAGGTTCAGGAGGAACGAAAGCATCTCTATACGCTTATCTAAAATTCTCACCAATGAATTACATAAGTATCTCTATCCTAGTTTATATCTTAATTATATTTTAATTATTAAAATTCTATAACCAATTGAATCCGCCTGACTGAGATTTACAAGGTGACCATAGCTTGCTTCAAGCCAACAATCTCCGTGGGATCGACCCTTACTCACATAAGGTTTATTACTTGGACGACCCAGTGCACTTGCTGGTTAGTTGTGCGAAGTTGTGACAAAGTGTGATTCACGTTTGAGAGCACCAAGTGTTTGGCGCCATTGTTGATGATCACAATTTCCTGCACCACTTGCGCTGTTTTAAATCAACACGCCGAGAAATGTTGCTAGAGTACCCGTCTGGAAAGACCACATTCTTGATGGTCCTCAAAAAGACATCCTTCTGTGGACTGGACATGGTAAAGACTGCAGATGGATACTTTCCACCTTCAAGTAGCCACATGTCATGCCTGATTCTCATCAATTGGAGATCTTTTCTAGCTTTTAGGTGGTCTTTGGATTTACCACTCTCGTTCAACATGGTGAAAACAATGTTGTCACACACATTCTTCTCTATGTGCATGACGTCAAGGTTGTGATGTAATTCATTGGTCTCCCAGTATGGGAGCTCAAAAAATAAACTCCTCTTTTTCTAAGGAGACTCGTCTTGCACCACAGTATGCTGTCCGAATCTTTTTTTACCACCAACTGCTTGCACCTTGCCAAGTGAGATGTGCACACGCTCCAACTGTCTCAAGATATCTCTGCCAGTCAATTTGATAGGTGGGGATCTATTCTCTACCTTACCATCAAATCTACTCCAGTCCTGTCTATATCTGTGATCGTGGTTTAAGAAACAATGGTGACCCATGAAACACCATTTCTGACTGAAGGTGAGTCGCTTAGTCTCGGCATCCAAATTGCACGTGAGACAAGCTTTCCCACTGTACGTATTCCAGCCAGATAAATTGCCCAAGCCCGAAAAATCACTGATAGTCCACAGCAACGCAACATGCATCTTGAAGGTTTTTTTCTCACTTGCGTCGTACGTATCAACATCGGCCCACAACTGCTTCAACTCGTCAATCAGGGGCTGTAAGTAGACATCCATGTCATTGCCAGGCATTTTAAGACCGGGAATAATCATGGAAAGAATATAGTTGGTTTGTTTTATGCAAATCCAGGGAGGTAGGTTGTACGAAATAAGAATCATCGGCCATATTGAGTACTTTAAACTCAGGTTTCCATATGGATTGAAGCCATCACTGGCCAAGGCTAAGCGAACATTGCGTGGATCGCCAAAAAAGTCAGTATATCTCCTGTTGAAGGCTTTCTACGCCTCGCCGTCCCTAGGATGCCTCAAAGAACCGTCAGAGTTGGTTCCTTTCTTGTGCCACAACATGTCCACGGATGTCTTGCTGGACATGAATAATCGCTGCAACCGTAGAATCATAGGAAAATAATGGAGAATCTTCACCGGCAGAGGTTTCCCATTCTTCTGACAACGGCGTTGATCCTTACTAAGGAATTCTTCTGGGTCTTTTGCTTCTACCTGGATGCTCCACACCGTTTGCATCTAGACAGGTCTTGATCGGAGCCCTGATACAGCATGTAGTCATTTGGACATGCATCTATCTTCTTATACTTAATACTGAGCTTCCTTATGATCCTCTTGTTATCGTGGAATGTCTTTGGGATCCCTTCATGCTCAAAGATATTCCCCAATAGCTCTAGAATCAAACCGAAAGCCTTGTCGCTCACTCTGCACATGCACTTGATATGGTACAGCCTCACCAAGAAAGACAGCTTCGAGAATCTTGAGCATCCCGAATACAATTCTTGCTCGCCATCCTCCAGCAATTCATGAAAGGCACGAGCCTCGCGGCTGGGTTTGTCAGATAAGTACGGCAACCCCTCCACAACTTCTCCGACATGCTCATTCATCGAGTCTTCATCATGACACTACAGTCCCGGCAAGTTGAACGCGTCGTGGACCATGTCACGCATTTGATCTCCTGAATTTCCAGTGGGTTCTACTTCTTCTCTACCGCTGGAGCTCTCGTCTACGATCCTCTCACCGTGATGTAACCAAAAGGTATAGTTAGGGGGAAAGGGTTTCATAAGAAGACTATCATACGCATCCTCTCTAGTTTGGAAAAACTGAAACCCACACAAAGGAAATGGGCAATGTATCATCCCATCAGATGATGCATTGGCAAATGCAAAGTCAAGGAATCTATTCAGACTGTCTCTATATTCAGTATTACCTCGTGGCTTTTTAATCCAGCTCTTATCAATGTCTACTTTAATGAGATAGCACAAACAAATAAATAAATAGTAAACAAAGACATAAAGCAATTAAAAACATTAAAAAAATGGGTTATGTGTTAAGAGAACCAATAACAGTTTATCACAATTATGAGATGGGAGAGTAATACACGAGTAATATTCGATAATTTACTGCAAGCAAAACCATGTAGGGGGTAGCAGAATAACTCAGCGAAAAAAGAAACAAAGTTACACTACATCCTGAATAACATGAGGCACACGAAAGATATTAGGAGGGTTGCTTACTCATTGCAAAATTCTGTGCTTTCTAAAAAATTACTGGGAGAAAGAATTGCTGGTTCCAAGTCCAAAAAGTGAAAATAAAATAAAAGCTTCCTTAAAAAATGAAAAAGAAAATAGGAATGAAAGTTAGATTTAAAAAATAATGAAAAAAATATAACTAAACAGTCATAATGGATAGAGAATAGAATCTTGAAATTGTAGATATGTGATTTTAGATATACTACTAAGAATATTATATTATAGTTTCTTTGTCCTATCTTCTACCATATAAGTACAAATAATTGGTTCAATAAAAAAGAACATAAAAAATAAGGATAAAAAAGACAGGGCAAGAAGAATCCTTTCATCACTTCAACAAAATTCACATATTGGTATGCTGAGATGCATGCCTTCAATCAAGTTACTTTACTCAACTTCTCTATTCATGTACTATTTTATTGAACATAACGGTCAACGGTTACCAAGCAAAGAAATAGAAAATGGGATAAAGGGTCACTATCAAAATGTTAGTTAGAACTTAGAAATACCTCTTCATTTTAACATTCCATTCATCAATCAAATGATAACATGCATGAATGCATCAGTGATTCAAAACTTTACCAACTTCTTCCATTTTTTAACCAGTCTTTTTTCCATCCCCTAAAATACATTGCTTGCAAGTTTTCTAAACATGTACTACCTTTCTTTTGTTGAATTAGCTTTTAGTGTGTAAGTAATTTCAAATATCACATCCCCTAACCAAAATTGAATAAAGTTCAAGTTTTTTTCTCTTTATCTCTCATCATTAAGCAATGGTACTACTTTAGTTAATAAGATGAACAGCATTCAAAGAGGATCATACTTGAATTTTCTAATTATACACTTTAACCAAAACAAGATACAAAACAAGACACATACTTATCAAGTTAGACACATGAAACCTTATCACAATTATATGGTCAAGATGAGTAATAAATTTTCAGCACTATGTTTAGTGTCCTATCAAGCTCTTTTATTTCCCCTTTAAAAATTTATGCTACAAAACATAAATTAAGACTGGGTTCACAATATACAGAAAGTATAATAAAAAAGTTTCCATATTATTTTCGATGAGACAGACACAATAAACCAAATACTATTATAAAATCTTAGGAACTAAGTAGCAAGATTAAATTAAAATTGTACAATGACAGATTAAATCTTCAAAGAGATTCAACGGAGCAAGTTTGAATTCAATTATGCTTTTTGCCATCTATTTTGTGGTAGGAATAATTATAACTGTTCTTATTTAGATCACTATAACATTATCGACTACATTATATTCAATTTTATAAAAATTTGATGATATTATATACAATATATTTTTATTTGTAAAAGTATAGCTAACATTTAATATTTAGTACCAATAGGATTGATTTGAATGATAATCAGCTTGGATTCACTTAAGGAAGTCTTGAGTTTGATGCTTAGTATATGCAGCTATATATCTCAAATAAGAGACTCACCCACCACAGTCAGGTACTCAGGTGTACAACTCAGGTTGGATCTGATAAGTTGGGACAAAATTTTAGATACTAGGCAGGAAAAAGAAAATCTAATATTTAAGTTACATAGCACTGACTTTTTTGAATTAGTATAAGCATAACAAATTGTCAACAGGCATCATGTATAGTAGAAAAAGAAATTCGAGACTAATGTAATATACAAAGATTATATGTTGGAGTAGTGTTTGGAATCTGAATGTCAAAAGTGGAGGTCAAAATGGATTTATCATGAAAAAAGAAACATATTATTTGATGATATGCTCTTGATATTCACTGTTAATGCGAGAGACAAAAAGAGTAGGATTTTTGTTCTTTACTTGTTGAAAAGCTAAGCAGTTGGTTTGGTTATGCCTATAAAATTATATATTAACTGAAACTACATGTGATCTAGTATTTGATTGATCATTGATCTTAATCATAAAATAATTAAAATTAATAATTAAAATTGTTCAAGGAAAATTAACTTATTATAAGAGATAAATCGTAACTTTAAATTATTGGCATAAAGTATAATATTTGTTTAATTAACAAAAAATAGTGGAATCTTCTTTACTAGTTAACAAAGAGTATTTAAAGATGGGTTATAAATAACTACTTATTTAAGAAAAGCCCCACTTTATGTTTAACTTGAAAACAATAGTACAAGAATTAATTAATGGTAAAGAATGAGAGGAAAGGAAGGGACAAGCTATGTGTGAAGCCCATGCATCATGTAGATGAGTATTTCAAATATGCATCATGACACATATGTTAATTACTCTAACAGTATCTTCTATTCGCCAATTGAAAAGAAAGAAAAAGACACTAATAAAGTAGCTTAACATATATAAGAATTGGAACACTATTACCTTAGTCCTTTGGCCCTTTTTCATCTGTTATTATATGCTTAGAGTTAACAGAGTAGCACTGTATAAGCATGGCATAAATGCATTACTAAAAATTTGTCCTAAACTATTTTAACCAATATGCAGCAAAATCTTATGTACCAATACATAATTAATAAAATAACAAATTCAGCTTCACAAAGTTTAATTTCACCTCTTCTAATGATATCAGCCAGCTTCTTAATAATATATTTTTACATCACATACCACTCATGCAAAAAACATTAATATCATATAGCACCACCCAAAAAAATCATGTACACGATGTTGAAAATTTAGTATGTGCATAAGAAAAAAACACCTTGAAATAGTAGTTATAAGATTACATTTAGTATTACATAAAAAATAAATAGACAGAGCACAATAAATACCAAAAGAGTGAATATTAGATCACTTTTCATGCTAGTAAAAAATCAACCAAATTGAAGGTAAAAAACAAAAGCAATTTTTAAAAAACACAGTAATAAAAAGAAAGGTTTTATCATAGTACTGATTTATAAGATTTTCAAATAAATTTTTAATATAAAATTTGAAAAAAAAGCTACTTTGTTAATGCAACAGAATAAAATTAGTTGCGGCTAGAATCCAAGCCATGTAAAACTATATCAAATGCATCTTTATCAAAATGCACTAGTAGTAGTAGATTTGGAAAACACATCACAAGGTTCAAAAGGAATTTAAATGTTCTCACTTGAACTGAGATCAAACTGCAGAAGTAATATCACAGTTCATAAAAAAACTAACATCAATTAATGAAACGTTATAATCAAATAATCATAACTAAGTAACCAATTAGTACTAAGTACTGAATTTACAAATACAAAAAAAATCAAATTGCAGAAGAATCACATTATCACAATTGAGAAAACAAAAATAAGTAATCTGATGCTGGCGGAAATCAGCCAATTAAGAATTTATGATATAAGAACAGCGTTGTAAGTACAGTTCTTAACCAGCTAAAATCCGCTTATCAATTTAGAAGGGTGTCACAAAATTGGAATAAAAATACTGGGAGTATGAATCCCAGGTCGTCTCCCAACGAGTTGACAAAAGGGTGCTATCTTATTAATTAGGAGTTTTCCGAGAAATTTTGAGAGTTGAATGACAGAAAGAGATTTATATATTCAAAATAAAAAGCCTTGACTGGGAGAATGATTAATTGGAAGTTCTATCCTTGTTGGAATTCTCCCAAGTGTAGTATAAAGAGGTTGTTATTTTCACTTAGTTAACCCTTACTAAATAAAGAAAAGTCAAGTGATTGAGCTAACTCTTATTCGCAAATCCTAGTCCTCTCCCTTGGGAAGGTCTAGCGTTAGTAAATAGAGAATTAGCCAACAACTTCCAATTTAACTAATCACTTGAGCATTCCAACTCAAGGGTCTCTTTTTAATCAACTCCCAAGTCAAGTTGGGAGTCTACTCTATTGACATAGAAGCCAATTTCGCATACGTGAAAAGGGAATAGAAAGAAGACATGATAGACAATAACTACAAATTAATTAAAAGTAAAAATAGTTCTTTGCATTAATAAATTCTAAAAACAATCCAATTGTAACTCTGAACAAAGATTAAGGATATGGAAAAGCAAGGGAATAAGAAAACAAACTAGAATACTAGCAACTTCAACGGAGATAATGGCTCTTCTCAATATCCAAAGCAAAAGCATAAAACTAGAAAATTATGAATGTGTAGAAAACCTAGAGGAAGAGTAATTTCTCTCTCTGATCTAAAACTAAAACTAAAACTATGCTAATGAGAATGTCTGTTGAGTCTCTACATGTTCCCTGACTCTAGTCTGTGTTTCTGGGCCAGAAACTGGGTCCAAACTCGGCCCAAAATCGCCCCTAGCATTTTTTGTGATTTCTGCAGATCGCGCATGTCACGCGTACGCGTCAGTCACGCGTGCGCGTCATTTGACGACTTTCCTTGCCACGCGTGCGCATCAGGCACGTGCTCGCGTCGTTGTGCGAACTCCAATCCACACGTTCGCGTCAGGTACGCGTGCGCGTCGCTGTGAAAATCTCCAGATCACGCGCATGCATGAGCCATGCATGCGCGTCGATGCTCGCTGGTTGTCTCCTTTATTTCTTGTGTTCCTTCCATTTTTGCAAGCTTTCTCTCCATCCTCTGAGCCATTCCTGCCCTATAAAGCCTGAAAACACTAAACACATAGATCACAGCATCGAATGGTAGAAAAGGGAATTTAAAATACGCAAATTTAAGGCTTATGAAGCAAGTTTTCAACCATAAAACAAAACTAGGAAGGAATTGTAAAACCATGCAATTTGTATGAATAACTGTGCAAAGACTTGATGAAACCACTCAATTGAGCACAAGATAAACCATAAAATGGTAGTTTATCAAACTTCCCACACTTAAACATTAGCATGTCTTCATGCTAAGCTCAAGGAGATTAAAAGAATAGATAGGAAAAAGTAAGACTCATGAAATGCAACCTATGTATGAATACAACTATATGCTAAGATGATTCTGTATATTTGGTTAAAAGTAAATAAGTTCTTCAAGACAAACATAAATTAGATATAACTAATTTAAATCATATAGTAAATACAAGTAGACCTGTAAGTAAACAGCTCATAAAAGCAGAAAACATAGAATTAAGCATTGAACCCTTCACTGGTAGTTTATGTGCACTCTAATCACTCAAGTGTATAGGGTAATCCACTCTAGTATTCTCTAGTCATGCTTTCTAAATTTTGTTTCTTACCTAACCTATCAACAGGTATTTAATGTACCAATACAAACATCATGAGATCTTTTCAAGGTTGTAATGGGGCTAAGGTAAAGGTGAGGGTATATATATGGCTAAGTGAGCTATAAATTGAATCCTTGACTAACCTAAGCTCTCACCTATACACACACTCTATATGCTTCTTAAATCATGCCTAGCTACCCAAAATTCCCACTTTTGCATCACATACTCATGCATCAACTTTTCTTTAATTTTATCACATATGCATTGATCTTTTATTAGCTGAATATTGGGGTAATTTTCTCCCCTTATTTATTTATTTATTGAAATATTTTTTTTATTGAAAAGTAAACATAACTTATCAATACACATGGATTTTTAATTTTTTTCTGGTCTCACATGAGTAGGTACCCAAATTTCTAATATTTTATCATAACACATTCCCTATTAACCCTTGTTCCCACAGTTTTCCCACACTTAGTTGATACACAATCTCTATCTTAAGCTAACCAAAGATTCAATTGGGGTAATTAATTGTTTTTTCGCTTAAGGCTAGTGATGTGGTAAAATATAGAACAAATGGGGATTAAAAGACTCAAGGTGGCTAACAAAGGTAATTGAAGGGTAGGCTATTTGGGATAAGTGAGCTAATAAAATAATGGCCTCAATCATATGCAAGCATGTGAATACACTAAACATTGGACATATAGAATGGAACAAAATAAAAATTACAATCATAGAGAAGAAACTACACAAGAATTAAAATATTATGGTTAAATAGTGTAACCATGCAATTAGGCTAAAAAATCTCACTGGGTGTGTGTTCTTAACCTAAAATACCATGTTCCAATTTACAGTCTTCAAACAAGTTTAACACAATTTTTTTTTTCAATTTAAATTAGTGAAATATTATAAAGTAGAGTCTTGAAAAGAAATTTATTACTTTAACCAAGCAAACATACATGCAAACAATTATTATCATGCAATCTATTCTATCTAACAAAAGAAAAATAACCTATTAGTGTTAAGAAAAAGCACTTACCTCCGGAAGTTAGGTACTGACCGACCTCTCCACACTTAAAACTTGGCACCGTCCTCGGTGCCATCAGTTAGGAACAAATGGGGGCTTGTAATAGCATCTCCACCGTCGGGATTGTCATGGCTCCTGGTGCTGGTAACTGAGGTGGAGTCCGGAGTGTCTGGTTCTTCTTCAGGTGGGTGGTTGCCAACAATCAACTCCTTGAGGTATGTAAATTGGCGCTTGTTACGACACTCCATTCGCTTTGCCTACTGGTCAAGCCGATCCAACCTCTGAAGTATCTGTAGGAGCAGCTGATTTATTGAAGGTACTTGTGATGTGGGAGGAGAAGGAATATCTCCGGCCGGGTCTGCGGTCCGGCTGATAGTGGCTGCTGGAGGTCTGATGTACTTCTCATTGGAGACAATCTGATCATCCCGCGAAAGTGTGGTCTTGGTGTCCCCAGCTCTGTAGGATACTCCGACTGTCGAGACTAGATCTGAAACCAAGGCGGGAAAGGGTAGGTTGCCCGTAATCTGTATGTGTCCCATGGCGTTCCGAAGGTGTCTTGGTAAGTTGAGAGGCTGGTCTGTAAGGATACACCAGAGGAGAACAGCCATATCTGCAGTGAAGGAGGACTCGTGAGTGCTCGAAAAGATGTAGTGGGACATAATCTGTGCCCACACTCGAGCCTCCAAAGTGAGTGCTGAAGCCAATATTCTCTTAGGTCGGGTTTGATGGTATCTATAGATCCATCTGCTGCCAGGTTGTGCTATAACTCTTAGGACATCATCCCAGTTAAATTGGTATGTCTGGCACTTGACAGAGGCTTCTTGGTATGCGTCCAATCCTTCTGGGGCAGGGGGAAGATCTAAGGATTTCTAAATGGCCTCTTCAGTTATGGAGACTTGCTTCTGACGGACATAGACAGATTGCAGGGTTGGCATGTCAAAAATTGGAGTAGAATTCGACTACCCATGAAAGATTGACCTGCCGTGGCTGCCTTCGTAAGAATCCCCATTGTCTGCGCTCAAGGCGGGGCTCAACAAACTCAACAATGTGGGTAGGGAGGATGAGTAGGTGCTCATTTTTGTAGTTCTTCTCAGCCAGGATGGGGAACATCTGCTCACAATAGCGGTTAGTGAACCACGTAGTGTCCCTTACTGGAAAGGCTTTCTCTGTTTCATCGACCTTGATGATCCTCTTGACTCGCTTTGTTGAGGGCTTTACTGATGTTGAAGATGGTTCCGTAGCTAGCGCTCTTTTTGTTCCTCTCCTTGCTGGTAGTTTGGGAGTAGCTTTCTCTTTACCCTTCTTGGTGGCCATCCTAAAAAGAGAAAAGGAAAGTAACATGTAAAGCAAAGGGTTAAAGCAAGGAGGAGGATAGTACAAGTGATAATCAATGCCAAGGTAAAGAAGGATGTCGTTAACACATGTTCACGATTACATGTAATCAGGACATCAATGAAAATATAGCATAATAAATTAAGACAATTAGATGCAAGATGTTTATTGGCATGCTGGCAAAGGCATGAGTAGCATAGATCAAGCATTAATTGCTTAATTTGATTATCAAATGTAACAAACTAACAATCACGTTTGTATTGACAATTATATTCAATTAATAAAATATTGAAAGGGTTTTGTGAAAAACAGGCATTAGAGTAGAAGGATAGAATAATTAAAAGTTCATCATGCCATACGGACTTTTTCACAAATACTTAGTATGCATGGTAAATATGTTATTAAAAGTATTAAATTTGAACATGCAAGCAACCCAAAAATAATTCATGATAATTGTCAAATAACTCCTTAATAAGCCACAAGCAAGTATGGAAGAAAACAATCACCCAATTAGACTTCTAACACCAAGTAAAATAATGCAAAAATAAATAAATACTAAGAAGAGAATAAAGAAAATACAAAGAAAGAACCTTGAGAAGAAGGTGACAAAGAGAGATAATGGAGAATGTGAGGTGAAGAAATTATGATGGAAGGGGGGAGAAGAAGAAGGGAGTAGAGAAAGAAGAAGGAGAAAAAGAATGTAGAATAAAGAAGAAAGAAGAGAAATAAAGAAGAAAGAAGAAAGAAATTAGGATTTGAAAAGAAAAGATATGAAAAGAGGCGGCACAAGGATCTGGTAGTGTTGCGCAAGTGATGCGCACGCGTACTCCACGCATACGCGTGGGTCGCGCAAATGGGAAGGCGACGCGTAGGCGTCAGTCACGCGTACGCGTGACCGTGCTTGTGCTACTCGCGCGAAGGCAGCCTTGTGCACGCACAACTCTCTGTTCGTATCGGGGTGCATGCCAAAATGGCATACGACGCGTGCACGTCATTGACGCATACGCGTGAGTGTGCAGAATTTGAAAATGATGCGCACGCGTCAGGGACGCGTACGCGTGAGTGACTTTGTGCCTTGGGCACAGTTCCCGCACCAAGCCATCACAACTTTCAGCCTGACACCTGTTTAAGTCGATTTTCCTAGGTCACGCGTGCGCGTCATTGACGCGTACGCGTGAGGTGCCAAATATTCAATTTACGCGCACGCGTGAGGGACGCGTGCGCGTGGTGATGCTTGTGCGATTAGCACACTTTCTGCGTTGCTCCCACGCAACTCTCTGCCACACTTTTTTTTACTTTATATATATATATATATGCAAATGCAAATGCAGGCTATATGCTGAATTCATGAGAAGAGTCACTAAATGAAACTAAGAAGAGAGAAAAGAACGATCATACCATGGTGGGTTGTCTCCCACCCAGCACTTTGCTTTAACGTCCTTAAGTTGGACGGTCCACAAGCTCAATCTACTTCTGTTGGTGGATCTTCCAATAGGAAGACCTCTAGCTCTTTGTGTTCCTTCATCTTCTCACCATGATAAAGCTTTAAGCGATGTCCATTAACCTTGATGAAATTGGAACTTGAAGGATGACTCAGGTGGAAGACTCCATATGGCTCTGCTTTCTCCATTCTGTAGGGACCTTCCCATCTAGATCTCAGCTTGCTTGGCATGAGTCTCAGCCTGGAGTTGTAGAGGAGAACTAGCTCTCCAGGCCTAAATTCTCTCCCCTTGATGTGCTTGTCATGCATGGCCTTCATCTTCTCTTTGTATCGCTTGGAGTTGTCATATGCTTCTAGGCGAAGGTTCTCTAATTCTTATAGTTGCAGCTTCTTTTCGGCTCCGGCCTTCTCAAAACTCATGTTGATTTCCTTTACTACCCAGAATGCTTTGTGCCCTATCTCTACTGGGAGATGACAAGCTTTTCCATAAACTAGGCAAAAGGGGCTCATCCCTATTGGTGTCTTGTATGCTGTCCGATATGCCCAAAGCGCGTCTTGTAGCCTGGTACTCCAGTCCTTCCTATGAGGCTTGACGATCTTCTCCAAGATATGCTTTATCTCTCTATTAGACACCTCTGCTTATCCATTGGTTTGGGGATGGTAAGCTGTTGCTACCTTGTGAACAATCCCATGCTTCTTCAGTAATCCTGCTAATCTCCTGTTACAAAAGTGAGTGCCTTGATCACTCACGATTGCTCATGGTGATCTAAAGCGATAGATAATATGGTTTCTAACAAAGGAGCAACAATGTTAGCATCATCAGTGCGGGTAGGAATTGCTTTCACCCGTTTAGAAACATAATCTACAACTAACAGTATATAAAGGTAACCACTAGAGTTTGGAAATGGACCCATGAAGTCAATGCCCCAAACATAAAAAATTTCACAGAATAGCATAATTTGCTGGGGCATCTCATCCCTCTTAGATATATTCCCAAATCTTTGGCATGGGGAACAAGATTTACAAAAGGCAGCAGTATCCTTAAAAAGAGTAGGCCACCAAAATCCACAGTCTAAAATTTTTCTAGTTGTTCTTTGAAGGCCAAAATGTCCTCCACTCTCAGAAGAGTGGCAGGCCTCTAAAATGGTCTGGAATTCTAATTGAGGCACACACCTTCTAATTATCTGATCGGCACCATACCTCCATAAATATAGGTCATCCCATATATAATATTTGGACTCGCTTTTCAGCTTGTCTCTTTGATGCTTAGTAAAATTAGGAGGGAAAGCATACCAATGAACTACTTCAGATACTGCGTGCAAGCTATCAAATGAAAAAGCATCATTGATAGGAGTGGAGTCAGTCTTGATGTGCTCTAGGCGACTCAAGTGCTCTGCCACTAAATTCTGGTTACCACTCCTATCCTTAATTTCCAAATCAAATTCTTGTAGCAACATTATCCAACGTATTAACCTTGGTTTGGACTCCTTTTTAGCTAATACATATTTTAGAGCTGCATGGTCTGAGTACACTACCACCTTAGTACCAAGTAAATAGGCTCGGAATTTATCCAAAGCAAAAACAATAGCCAGAAGCTCTTTTTCAGTGGTAGTGTAATTTGACTGAGCAGCGTCTAAAGTCTTAGAAGCATAAGCAATTACGAAAGGATCCTTACCTTCGCGCTGAGCTAGCGCCGCTCCTACTGCATGGTTGGAAGCGTCACACATAATCTCAACTGGCTGGCTCCAGTCTGGTCCTCTCACAATCGGGGCTTGAGTTAAGGCGATCTTCAGCTGATCAAATGCATTCATTGCAGCCCTTACTCAACTCGAACTCAACATCTTTCTGCAGCAATCTGGATAAAGGCAATGCTATCTTACTGAAGTCCTTGATAAATCTCCTGTAGAAACCTGCATGGCCAAGGAATGAACAGACTTCCCTCACGGAGGAGGGGTAAGGTAAACTAGAAATGACATCCACCTTTGCTGGATCAACAGAAATACCAGTATGAGAGACAACATGTCCTAGTACAATACCTTGTTTTACCATAAAGTGACATTTTTCAAAATTTAAAACAAGGTTTGAACTAATACACATGTCTAACACTCTAGCTAAACTATCCAAGCAAAGGCTAAATAAATCACCATAAATGCTAAAATCATCCATGAAAACTTCCATACAGTTCTCAATAAGATTTGAGAAGATACTCATCATGCATCTTTGGAAAGTAGCCGGTGCATTACATAAGCCAAAAGGCATCCTTTTGTATGCATACTACTCAAAGTGGATTTTCTGGAGCTACAGAACTCGAAATGGCGCGCTTCCAATTGCGTTGGAAAGTAGACATCTAGGGCTTTCCAGCAATATATAATAGTCCATACTTTGGCCAAGAATAGATGACGTAAACTGGCATTCAACGCCAGCTTTCTGCCCAAATCTGGCGTCCAGCGCCAGAAAAGGAGCCAAAACCAGAGTTGAACGCCCAAACTGGCACAAAAACTGGCGTTCAACTCCACAAATGGCCTCTGCACGTGTAACACTCAAGCTCAGCCCAAACACACACCAAGTGGGCCCCGGAAGTGGATTTATGCATCAATTACTTACTCATGTAAACCCTAGTAGCTAGTTTATTATAAATAGGACCTTTTAATAGTGTATTAGACATCTTTGGTCTCAGTTTTAATCCATTGTTCATCTTAGGAGACTATTGATCATGTTTTAGGGGGCTGGCCATCTCGGCCATGCCTGGACCTTTCACTTATGTATTTTCATACGGTAGAGTTTCTACACTCCATAGATTAAGGTGTGGAGCTCTGATGTTCCTCAAACATTAATGCAAAGTACTACTATTTTCTATTGAATTCATCTTGTTTCGCTTCTCAGATATTCA
>NC_029794.2:22125319-22162483 GCF_000816755.2 Arachis ipaensis | reverse complement strand
TTGAAATTCCTACCAATGAATTACATAAGTATCTCTATCCCTATTTTATTATATAATATTCGAAAACACCATTATCACTTTATATCTGCCTGACTGATATTTGCAAGGTGACCATAGCTTGCTTCATACCAACAATCTCCGTGGGATTCGACCTTTACTCACGTAAGGTATTACTTGGACGACCCAGTGCACTTGCTGGTTAGTTGTATCGAAGTTGTGACAAATTATGAATGTGTAATCACGATTACGCGTACCGAGTTGCTCACGTGCCAGGAATAGTTTGAGCCTGGACATCACAATTTTGTGCACCAAGTTTTTGGCGCCGTTGCCGGGGATTGTTCGAGTTTGGACAACTGACGGTTCATCTTGTTGCTCAGATTAGGTAATTTTCTTTTTATTTTGTTTTCAAAAATTTTTCAAAAATCTTTCAAAAATTTTCTCATCTGTTTTCGAAAAAAAAAAATATATATTTTAAAAAAAAAGTTTTTAAAAATAAATTATTCTATGGCTTCAAAATTTTTAAGAAGGAATTCTAGTGTTTCATGAAGCATGTTGAAGCCTGGCTGGCTGTAAAGCCATGTCTATTCCTTTGGGAATGAGTATGTCAGGCATGTCATATCTGAATTACATGCTGAAGCTTGGCTGGCCATTGGCCATGTCTAGTGTTTTGGACCGGAGCTTTCATTGAAGGCTTGGCTGGCTAGTGAGCCATGTCTAATTCCTGGACTGAAGCTTTAGACTAAGAATGCAAGATTCCTGGAATTCTTATTAAAAATTTTTGGAATCCTTATTTTTCCTTTTTCAATTAATTTTCGAAAAATCCAAAAAAAATTAGAAAATCATAAAAATAAAAAATATTTTTCTGTTTCTTGTTTGAGTCTTGAGTCATATCATAAGTTTGGTATCAATTGCATGTGCATCTTGCATTTTTTTTTGAAAATTCATGCATTCATAGTGTTCTTCATGATCTTCAAGTTGTTCTTGGTAAGTCTTCTTGTTTGATCTTGATGATTTTTTGTTTTGTGTTGTATGTTGTTTTTCATATGCATTCTTGAATTCTTAGTGCGTAAGTATTAAAGAATTCTAAGTTTGGTGTCTTGCATGTCTTCTTTGCATTAAAAATTTTTCAAAAATATGTTCTTGATGTTCATCATGATCTTCATAGTGTTCTTGGTGTTCATCTTGACATTCATAGCATTCTTGCATGCATTCATTGTTTTGATCTAAAAATTTCATGCATTGCATAATTTTCATGTTTTCATAAAAATTCAAAAAATCAAAAAAATATCTTTCCCTTTTTCTCTCATCAAATTCGAAAATTTGAGTTGATTTTTTCAAAAATTTTTAAAATCAAATTGTTTCTCATGAGTCAAATCAAATTTTCAATTTGAAAATCTTATCTTTTTCAAAATCTTTTTCAAAAATCAAATCTTTTTCAAAACTAATTTCAATCATATCTTTTCAAAAATATCTTCTTATCTTTTTCAAAAATTTGATTTCAAAATATCTTCTCTAACTTCCTAACTTCTTATCTTTTCAAAATTGATTTTCAAATTTGTTTCAACTAACTAACTAACTTTTTGTTTGTTTCTTAACTTTTTCAAAACTACCTAACTAACTCTCTCTCTCTCATTTTCGAAAATATCTTCCCCCTTTTTCAAAATTTCTTTTTAATTTATTAATTATTTTAATTTTTAAATCTTAATTTTCGAAAATTACTAACATTTTTCAAAAACTATTTTCAAAAATCACTAACCTTTTTTTTCAAAATAATTTTCGAAAATTATCCCTCCCCCATCTTATTCTATTTATTCATTCATATCCTAACATCTCATCTAACATCTCTTCCATCCTCACAGTTGTGTTTCTTCCATTATATTACATTCTTTGTCTCACCCTCTTCTTCCACTCACACAGGGATCCCTACACTGTGGTATAAAGGATCTCTATTATTATTATTATTATTTTTCTGTGCCTTCTTCTTTGTCATATGAGCAGGAGCAAGGACAAGAATATTCTTGTTGAAGCAGATCCGAAACCTGAAAGGACTCTGAAGAGAAAATTAAGAGAAGCTAAAATACAACAATCCAGAGATAACCTTTCAGAAATTTTCAAACAGGAAGAGGAGATAGCAGCCGAAAATAATAATAATGTAAGGAAGATGCTTGGTGACTTTACTGCACCTAATTCCAATTTACATGGAAGAAGCATCTCCATTCCTGCCATTGGAGCAAACAACTTTGAGCTGAAACCTCAATTAGTTTCTCTGATGCAGCAGACGTCATCAACTCAGCAACAGACAGAGATGAGCAGATAATTTATACGCTTTTTGGCATTGTTTTTAGTATGTTTTTAGTAAGATCTAGTTACTTTTAGGGATGTTTTCATTAGTTTTTATGTTAAATTCACATTTCTGGACTTTACTATGAGTTTGTGTGTTTTTCTGTGATTTCAGGTATTTTCTGGCTGAAATTGAGGGACTTGAGCAAAAATCAGATTCAGAGGTTGAAGAAGGACTGCTGATGCTGTTGGATTCTGACCTCCCTGCACTCAAAGTGGATTTTCTGGAGCTACAGAACTCGAAATGGCGCGCTTTCAATTGCGTTAGAAAGTAGACATCCAGGGATTTCCAGCAATATATAATAGTCCATACTTTGGTCAAGAATAGACGACGTAAACTGGCATTCAACGCCAGCTTTCTGCCCAAATCTGGCGTCCAGCGCCAGAAAAGGAGCCAAAACCAGAGTTGAACGCCCAAACTGACACAAAAACTGGCGTTCAACTCCACAAATGGCCTCTGCACGTGTAACACTCAAGCTCAGCCCAAACACACACCAAGTGGGCCCCAAAAGTGGATTTATGCATCAATTACTTACTCATGTAAACCCTAGTATCTAGTTTATTATAAATAGGACCTTTTACTAGTGTATTAGACATCTTTGGTCTCAGATTTAATCCATTGTTCATCTTAGAAGACTATTGATCACGTTTTAGGGGGCTGGCCATCTCGGCCATGCCTGGACCTTTCACTTATGTATTTTCATACGGTAGAGTTTCTACACTCCATAGATTAAGGTGTGGAGCTCTGCTGTTCCTCAAAGATTAATGCAAGTACTACTGTTTTCTATTCAATTCATCTTATTTCGCTTCTAAGATATCCATTTGCACCCAAGAACGTGATGAAGGTGATGATTAAGTGTGACGCTCATCACCATTCTCCCCTATGAACGCGTGCCTGACAAACACTTCTGTTCTACATGAAATAAGCTAGAATGAATATCTCTTAGATCTCCTAACCAGAATCTTCGTGGCATAAGCTAGAATGATGGCGGCATTCAAGAGAATCCGGAAAGTCTAAACCTTGTCTGTGGTATTCCGAGTAGGATTCAATGATTGGATGACTGTGACGAGCTCCTAACTCGCGATTGCAGGGCGTTAGTGACAGACGCAAAAGGATAGTAAATCCTATGTATCACATAAAGCCAGCCATGGAAAGGAGTAAGACTGATTGGATGAAGATAGCAGGAAAGCAGAGGTTCAGAGGAACGAAAAGCATCTCCATTCGCTTATCTGAAATTCCTACCAATGAATTACAGAAGTATCTCTATCCCTATTTTATTATATAATATTCGAAAACACCATTATCACTTTATATCTGCCTGACTGAGATTTGCAAGGTGACCATAGCTTGCTTCATACCAACAATCTCCGTGGGATTCGACCCTTACTCACGTAAGGTATTACTTGGACGACCCAGTGCACTTGCTGGTTAGTTGTATCGAAGTTGTGACAAATTATGAATGTGTAATCACGATTACGCGTACCGAGTTGCTCACGTGCCAGGAATAGTTTGAGCCTGGACATCACAATTTCGTGCACCAGGGCTGATGCCTACTATATCCACCAAGCTCCACCCAATTACTTTCTTGTGTCTTCTCACCACACTGAGCAGCTGCTCCTCCTGTTGGGAAGTGAGTTCTCTTACAATGATAACTGGGAGCTTCTGATTATCCTCAAGGTAAGCATACTTGAGGTAGAGTGGAAGGGGCTTTAATTTCAATTTCTACTCATGGTTAGGCACTTGATCATCTGGAGCCAGTGATGGTTGTAACGTGTCTTCATCTTTTCCAGGGGGTGTCCCCACACTTGCATCTTGCTCCATGTGCCTCTCTTCTACTTCCTCCTGATGAACTGCAGCTATAGTCTCATCGATGATGTCGCATTGGAAGATGAAATGATCCTCAAGAGGATGCTTCATAGCTTCATCCAGATTGAAGCTCACTACTCTGCCATCTATCTCAAAAGAGTAAGTTCCTAAGAAGGCATCCAGCTTGAATTTTGAAGTTTTTAGGAATGGCCTTCCAACCACAGAGATAATGCTTTTATCTGCTAAAATAAAACGAGCTGCCGACCTTTTTAAGGGAGGGAGCCTCAAAGCATCATATACAGACAATGGCATTATACTAACACACACTCCTAAATCACACATACAGACAGAAAATTTCACACCATCTATAGTAATAGTAACCATGCATGGACCTGGGTCACTACATTTTTCAGGTATATCACCTACTAAAGCGGAAATGGAACTACCTAGAGGAATAGTTTCTAAATTCTGTAATTTATCTTTATGCATGCACAGATCCTTTAGAAACTTAGCATATTTAGGTACCTGCTGTATGGCATCAAAAAGTGGAATGGTTACCTCAACCTTTTTGAATATTTCTACCATTTTAGGGTTTAGTTCCATCTGCTTTCTGGACTTCCTAGCAAGGTGTGGAAATGGGATAGGAATGGTGCCACTTGCAGCTTCTGCGTCTCTTGGTGCTCCATTCCTTGGTTGAGCTGCTTCTTCTTCAACCGGGTCTTGGATTACATCCTCTTCTTCAGCATCCTCTGCCTCCACAACATCTTCAACTTGAATGTTTTCCTTTGAGCTTGGCTCCTCATGATTCCTTTCTTGCAGTGTGGTTCCGAACCTCAAAGTGATGGCATTGATGCCACCCTTGGGGTTGGGTATAGGTTGAGAAGAAATTGTACTGGAACTTGAAGGTTGAGTGTTAGAGGTACTCGACAATCCCATCTGAGAGACGAGAGCTTGTATAGCAGAAGTCAGACCATTAAGTGTGTTTTCCATGATCGTTTGTCTTTGTGCAAGAGAGTGAAGCAACTCGTCATTGGGAGAAGAAGATGGGTAAGTGATTTGGGGGACCTACTGTTCGTTGTTTTGAGGTGCTTGGGACTGCCTTAGGTGAGGTGCTCTGTAAAGCTGGTTTTGGTTCTACTGTCTGTTGTTGTTGTTCCACTTCTGATATCCATTGTTGTCTCTGCCTCCTCTGTTGTAGTTGTCCCTCCATCCTTAGTTGGAATTATCTCTCCATCCCTGGTTAGAATTGTCTTGCCAATCTTGATTGTGGTTTCCACCTTGGCTGTAATTGCCGCCTTGTTGATTGTATCCTTGATTCGGGCGGTCATAGAAATTATGAGTAGCTGCCACGGTGTTGTCTTCTTGTTGGAGCTGCGAACACTCATCAGTATAATGAGAGTAATCAGCACATATTCCACATACTCTTTGAGGAACCAACTATTGACTTTGTTGTGATGAGGGAGGCTGAGGTTGTTGTTGATTTAGCTGTATCTGCTTCAGTAGGTTGGTCATTTCACATACAGCTTGTGTGAAAGCAGTACTTTCACTGCTAGAGGAAACCTCTACAACAGCCTTGGGGTGGTTGTTTCTGTGCCTGTGATTCCGAGTGGACTAGCTAGGTCGCTGATCAGTTGCCACGCTTCATCTGCGGTCTTGTACTTTTTCAGAGAACCATTACTTGCACCATCCAATGTAGTTTTATCCCGAGGCTTCATGCCTTGGGTGAAGTAGCTGATCAACACCAACTTGTCAATCATGTGATGGGGGCATGCATCAGAAGATTCTTGAAGCGCTCCCAATACTCATAAAGAGTCTCTGATTTGCCTTGAATAATGCAGAAGATCTCTTTTCTTAGTCTATCTGTAACTTCAGTTGGAAAATATTTTTCCAGGAATTCTCTCCTGAGCGTATCCAGTTAGTAACAGTCGCTTCAGGTTGAGTGTAGTACCACTCCCTCGTCTTTCCCTTAAGAGAAAATGGGAAAGTGGTTAGCAGAATAGAAGTTTCATCTGTACCATGACGCCTAACAGTAGAACAGGCTATCTGGAAATCCATGAGTTGCTTGATAGGCTCCTGAGCAGGTAAGCCATGAAACTTGGGCATCAAGTTGATTAGTGCGGTCTTCAATTCAAACTCTGCAGCCAGATTTGGGTGACGCACTTGATACGATTGCAGAGTAAAGTCTGGGGCTCCAGCTTCCTGGAGAGTAATCCTCCTGGGCTCTGCCATATTACCTGTACGTAAATCAACTGAGTCAGTAGAAAAGGAGCTTGTTTCTTCCTCAGATGGCGCTTCAGATTCGCCTTCAGATGAGACTGGTGAATTGATAACAACCATTTCACCACCCACAGAGTTTAGCCTACGCCGAGCTCGCCTAATATGTGAAATAGTTTTTTCAATTTCAGGATCAAATGCGGCTAAGCTCGGATCAGGCAACGAACGCGTCATTCAATGAAAGAAACATACAGCTCATGGTAATAAAATAAAATAAAATAAAATATGCGAAAATTAAAAATATATACACTAACTAATAATTTAGCACACAATTGTAACTCCCCGGCAACGGCGCCAAAAATTGATGCTGGCGGAAATCAGCCAATTAAGAATTTATGATATAAGAATAGCATTGTAAGTACAGTTCTTAACCAGCTAAAATCCGCTTATCAATTTAGAAAGGGTGTCACAAAATTAGAATAAAAATATTGGGAGTATGAATCCTAGGTCGTCTCCCAACGAGTTCACAAAAGGGTGCTATCTTATTAATCAGGAGTTTTCTGAGAAATTTTGAGAGCTGAATGACAGAAAATAAATAATTGTAAATTAAAAAAGATTTATATATTTAAAATAAAAAGCCTTGACTGGGGGAATGGTTAATTGGAAGTTCTATCCTTGTTGGAATTCTCTCAAGTGTAGTATAAAGAGGTTGTTATTTTCACTTAGTTAACCCTTACTAAATAAAGGAAAGTCAAGTGATTGAGCTAACTCTTATTTGCAAATCCTAGTCCTCTCCCTTGGGAAGGTCTAGTGTTAGTAAATAGAGAATTAGCCAACAACTTCTAATTTAACTAATCACTTGAGCATTCCAACTCAAGGGTCTCCTTTTAATCAACTCCCAAGTGAAGTTGGGAGTCTACTCTATTGACATGGAAGCCAATTTCACATACATGAAAAGGGAATAGAAAGAAGACATAATAGACAATAACTTCAAATTAATTAAAACTAAAAACTGTTCTTTGCATTAATAAATTCTAAAAACAATCCAATTGTAACTCTGAACAAAGATTAAGGATATGGAAGAGTAAGGGAATAAGAAAACAAACTAGAATAATAGCAACTTCAACGGAGGTAATAGCTCTTCTCAATATCCAAAGCAAAAGCATAAAACTAGAAAATTATGAATGTGTAGATAACCTAGAGGAAGAGTAATTTCTCTCTCTGATCTAAAACTAAAACTAAAACTATGCTAATGAGAATGTCTGTTGAGTCTGCATGTTCCCATGCTCTAGTTTGTGTTTCTAGGCCGGAAACTGGGTCCAAACTCGGCCCAAAATCGCTCCTAGTGTTTTCTATAATTTCTGCAGATCGCGCATGTCACGCGTACGCGTCAGTCACGCGTGCGCGTCATTTGACGACTTTCCTTGCCACGCGTGCGCGTCAGGAACGCACTCACGTCATTGTGCGAACTCCAATCCACGCGTCCGCGTCAGGTACGCGTGCGCGTCGATGCTCGCTGGTTGTCTCCTTTATTTCTTGTATTCCTTCTATTTTTGCAAGCTTCCTCTCCATCCTCTGAGCCATTCTTGCCCTATAAAGCCTGAAAACACTGAACACACATATCACAACATCGAATGGTAGAAAAGGGAATTTACACTATAAGAAAAAGCAATATTTGTAACAAAAAAAATTACAAAAAATCGAAACTTTGAAACAAAAGGATTTTGTAACAAAAAAAGGGGCCGTTGTAGTATGTCCCATTACAAAAAATTTTTGTAACAAAAAATGGAACTGTTACAATTCAAAGTGATATTTTGTAACAAATTTTTCTGTTACAAAAAACTAGAAGTCGTTACAAAAATGGTAACAAATTTTGATCTTCAAGATATTTTTGGTGAAAATCTATTTTTTCCTATCATAAAATTTTGTTACAAAATGTAACTTAATTTTGTAACTTTTTTTTCTTTAGTTACAAAAGCAAAATAATTATTTTGTATCAATTTTTTTAATACAAATTGCATGCATAATATAAATATATTGAAATATACTGAAATTAATTACTATAAAATGAGATATTTTATTAAACTCAAAATACTGATACACAAATTTTTCTTGAAAAGTAATAAAACATGTTACAAATCTAAACAATAAAAAATGCTACAAACCTATAAGTATGTTACATCAAGTTAGGCTATAAACCAATCCCAATGAGAAATCCTAAAAAGCATATTTTCAATTAGTAACTCTCCTGCATTGACAATAACAATTAACAAAAAAAATAAATGAATTAAAAAGAGAAATCAGGAAGCCATTATTGGCCATAACAATTTTAATTAACAAAACTTAAATTAACAAAATTATCAACATATTTCCAATTAGTAAATCTCCTACAAATCTCACAGCACATACTAAAATATAAGACAAATTATATGTCAATGTTATAATAAACCTGTTATAAGTTACTTCTTTTGTCCCTCTGAGATGCCCTTGAGAATTTCATCACCCTCCAATGTGTCTCCACATATGTCCAAACCTAATATCTTTGTAAAAAATATCTTAGCACTTAGGAGTTTGGAAGACTTATAAAAATATCAATATGATGTAAGCTGTATTGAACCGGAATACTAGTAGCTAGAGCCTATTAATCTCTATTTTTACATTTTTATCAACTCAACAAATATTAAACTATTTCGCAATTTGCTTAATGAATACCTTTATGATGTACTCTAATCCAACAATTTTGAAACACCCCTTAATGCTTCCCATTTTCTTATAAGGTATAAAAGATATAAAAGAAAAGTAATACATAAGGTGAAATAATTCATAAGTTGCAACAGGATGCTGACAGCTAGAAATTCTTCTTCTTTCCAAGCTCAACAACAACAGAATAATAAGAATAATTCAACTCAGGAGAATAAACAAAAAAGAGTGACGAACAGCCAATCTTGGAAGAGATTTCGAAGTACAGAGGTCAAGCTCAACAAAAATCAATGCATGATGTTAATTAGACAACATAGGATGGGAAACATAAGATGAATGAATAACAATAACAAAATCATATCTAAAGAAAATCAACACAGTTTCTCATCAAAACAACAATTCCATCATAGACAGCAAACTAGCTCCAAACACTTTCAGCAACAATCAAAACCTAACAATCTAAATAAAATCATCCTAACTTACCCACCTATAATCAACTAACAGCAACTAATCTAACTAAGATAATTAACCCAAATAACTAATTGACCAAAATTAATCAAACTTAACAAAAATAAAAAGAAAAATTGACAAAAACCTGGAAGCAGAGAACCAGCAAGGCAAAAAGAAAGGGGACAGGGGTGTTGCAGCTGCGGTGGATAGAGGACGCTGCTACAGGCGGCGCCGCCAGCGTGCTGAAAAATACTAGCTGAAAATTCATGGTTACGTCAAGTTTCACTTAGATAAACAGATTGGGTATTAATATTGCAATTCACATAAAAAACAGAGTTAGTGTCAATATTCTAACTCACAACTAACTTCATTATATTATAATTTGCAAATACTAGCTCACTTTCTCATGACATTATCTTGAATAAATTTAAAATAATTCACCCAACAACATATTTAATTATTTAGAACCAAAATTAGCCTGATGAATGAATAGGAACAAAATTCAAAGCTAATTAAAGAATTTAAACACGCAGAATTGATACAAGGGGGATCAAGTTACATAAAACGTTGTCAAATCAAATCCATAATAAGCACAAGGCAAGGCAAATACCTGGTGCTTGGTGAGCCTTCTGTGAATGGCTCTGGTCTTCTTACTTCTTAGGGTGGAGATTAAGAGCTTAACTTTTCATTTGCATGCATCCTCCAAAGGTTGTAAGCCACATTTCATAATCAAGTTTTCCCCTTCCTGTTGCAAAGATTACGAATCTCTCCTGTAAACCCCAATCGACTCCATCAAACTGCATCTCCTAGTATGCCCAAACAAGATTAAAAGAATCCCTCTCACCCAATTGCAGAAATATGTCAAAAAAAAGTGAAACCAAATAATTAGATCAAAATTCATAACCGAGAACAAATTTAGAAAAAAAAAATCCTAAGGAAATAACAATCAGAAACATAAAAAGTTCAGAGAGCTTAAAATAACCAGAGGCTTTCATATGTTTTGAAATTCAACAGAAGAAGGAGGAGTTGGAACTTCAAAACGCGACGGAGACGAGGAAAAGCGGCAGAGGCAGAACATAGCCATTTCCCCAAATCCCCAATAGTAGCTTCCCTGTTTTCTTTTCCATTCACGTTCCTCTTCATGGCGGACCTTGGCGATGGTGGCTCCACCCACGGCGATGGCGACAGTGTGAAGCAGCGCCCCTTCCTTCTCTTATTTGCGGCGGCTCTGATGGCGATGACAAGGCACAGCGGCGGCGGTAAACCCTAGTGGCAGCAGCGACGAGTCAGAGGCGTTCCTTGGTCGACGACACGCGCGACGGGTCCAACGGCGGTGGAAGCAGCCGAGGCGATGGCGACGCAGGCTCACCTGTTGGCGAGTTCGCAGCAACTCCCTCTAGAGCTCTCTCTCTCTCTCAGACGCATCTCTCTCTCCTGCGATGGCTTAGCGGTGACGCGACGGTGGTGGCGAAGCGGCTGGACAATGGCTGCAGCATGGCTCTTCCTCTTTTTTGATCGCAGCTCTCCTTCTCTTCTCTAATTTCAGGTTTTGTGTGTATGTTTGTGTTGAAGCTGGGGGAAGAAAAGAGACGGTGGCTCCTGTTAGTTAGTGTTAGGGTCGTAAGGGGCGTTAGGATTAGATAAAACTAGGGTATATTGTATTGATTTAAAATTTAATTTAATTTTTAAAAATTATTTTAAAAATATTACTTAATTATCAATTAACTAATTAGTTTTGACTTTTTAATTATTTTGTAACAAATTTTCTTGTTGTTACAAAAAAAGCATAATTTGTAACAATTTTAAATTTGATACAAATTTTTTGTTACAAATGCTTCATTTTCTTGTAGTGTTAAAATACACAAATTTAAGGTTTAGCAAGCAAGTTTTCAACCATAAAACAAAACTAGGAAGGAATTGTAAAACCATGCAATTTGTATGAATAAGTGTGCAAAGACTTGATGAAACCACTCAATTGAGCACAAGATAAACCATAAAATGGTGGTTTATCATAATCCTTGAAAAATTTTTGTCAAATTTTGTTCCTTTTATTAGCATTTCACTCATGATTCTATCACTCCATGTTTTCCATAAGCCGGATTTTTCTCAGAAAAATCTTTGAAGTTGCTTCTCTGAGCCAGATAGTGTTATTCTTCAAATATTTGTTATTTACTATTAAAATCCAGCAATCCACAATCATTACAAGTTATAAAACTCATCAGGTTACCAAGCTTAACTAGCAGTACTCGCTGGTTACCTTATCGTGTTGACTACTATTAAACAGTTCTTGACAAGTATATACCAACAATAACAATAGAAACAAGCAAGTCCATGTCAAATCTAATATATCCTAAAAAACAATACTTCATGTACATCAAATCTAAAGAGCATATTTTTATTCGTACCTTAATGGAGACCTTCACGATCAAGGAGATGCTCAACTTCGACGGCGGTGAGAGAAGCATGGATGGCAGCTGCGCGCCTCGACAACCTACACGAAGGTGTAGGGTGGAGCAAAGGTCGGGGATATTACACACCGTGGATGGGGGAGTATGGGTTTCAGGAATTGTGTATGGCAGGCAAAAGCTTAAAAAATTTGGGGGTTTCTGCAAAATTGGGGGAATCAATTACTTGTTGTAGGATGACAAGGGGGAACAGAAAAATTGAGTTAAGATAAGATCCTCACATGGGTGGGTTCTTCCGCTGATGTTTCGCGCCTCTGCTCCCGCTCTGGTTTGGCGCGCTACCAAAATCAACTGATGGGTTTCTGCAAAACAAAATTTTCAATTAGGTCCCTATACTTTTTTCTTTTTAATCGGGTCCCTGCACCAATTTTTTTTTCAATTAAGTCCCTCTTAGTAGTAATTGGCTTAATTTTATAGGGACCCAACTAAAAAAAAAGAATTGGTACATGGACCTAAATAAAAAGAAAAAAAAGTGTAGGGACCCAATTAAAAAAAATTAGTGCAAGGACTCAATTAAAAGAAAAAAAAAAGTATAGGGACCTAATTGAAAATTTTGTGAAACTATAGGGACCAGCAAAGTAGTTAAACCGGCATAAAACGAACCCTCTTCCCACTTATTCGAAACCATCACCACCATCCCCCCTCTCTCTCTCCCCCTCTCACTACCGACCCTCCTTCTTCTCCTTCTTCCCCTCTTCTCCTCTATCTTCGCAACGGCAAATGATTGTTGCCCCCGCAATCATCGCATCATGGCTGCCTAGCCTTCGGTGAGTTCCCTATCCTTTGGCGACCACCCTTTCGCCACCTTTAGCTTCGATGACCACCAATCCGCCACCGTTCTACCATTCTGCATTCTAGGTTTCTTTAAACTCTGTTTCTTTTTCTTCTTTAAATTCTATTTTTGTTAGGTTGTTTCATTATTCTAATTTTAGTTAGTTAATTTAGTTAGAATTTTTTTTATTTTAGTGAATTTTTGGAGGTTAGAATAGGTTAGTTTAGGATTATTAGTTTATGTTATATTGCTGAAAGTGTTGAAAATTGACTGAATTGATGGATAATGCTACTAATTTTGTGTAGAATATGCTGAATTTGTATGAATTGATGTTAAAAGACTACTTGTTTTGTTGAACAATTGCTGAAATTTGGTTGAATAAGATTAACTTGAATTTGAGACAGTCAACTGTTACTTAGTAGCGTTGATTTTGCATCTTTGATTAATGTAGTTGCCAAGTGTTCGTTTATATGCCTCTATGTCTGTTGTCTGTTTTAAATTGCATGTTGTAACTACCATGTGATTTAGGATGTTTGATTTTTGCTTGGCATAGTTAATTAAATCACTTTGTGATACAGGATTGTAATGCATTGGATATTATTTGCTAATTGAGTTTTGTGTATGTATGTTGTATGTAAATGCCAAGTTGCTTGATTAAACTATTCTCAACACTTAGTATCTGATTTAGATCCAATAATGCACATTATGGTTGATATGGTTGTATTCTAAGACACTTGCTATTCAGATTATCAAATGTTGAACTTAATATTGTGGTATTGGTTATGAGAATTACCTAGGTATTGTTATAATTTATTGTTGATTTGTTGTGTTGAATTTCTGTTAATTGGTAAGATATTTGTAAACATGACGACAGGTAGAGGAGCTGCGTATCAGGCTACTGGTCGTGGACGTGGTCAAGGTTGTGGTAGAGGAAGGATTTCTTTCGATACCCTCGAAAAGTCTAGATTATCTTGCTCTATTCCAACTACCTCAGTGACGTCATAGGTTGCGGGTGTGGACCAGTCGTTCATCATGGTCCTTAACCCCCATCTATGTGCCTCCATCTACGGTGACGCCATTGCCTCCTACTGCTCAACAGCCTGCAGCCACGGTGTTGTTGCCTTAAGTGACGGATGCCGTGGCCCCAGAGTCTAGCAACGAAAGTGAGGCAGCTGATGGCCCTCCACCACCTCCCATCGTGCGGTTGACCATCTGGCCTGATGGCAGCACGGGGTAGATATCACTTTGAGTCTTATATATTTCCTGTTTATGGTTATTGTTGAAAGTGCCTGAAAATTGATTCTAGTTCAGTGGATTTAGGTTTGAATGGCTGGTTAGTGTTTCCTATTTACTAATTATGATTACCATTGAAAGTTCCTGAAAATTGATTCATGCTTAGGGGATTTAGGTTTATTTGGTTGCCCTATTAGTGTTTCCTATTTACTGATTATGATTATTGATGAAAGTTCCTAAAAATTTATTCCTCCTTAGTGGATATAGGTTTATTTGGTTGCCTGATTAGTATTTTCTATTTACTGATTATGGTTATTACTAAAGTTCCTAAAAATTGATTTTTTGCTTAGTGGATTTAGATTTATTTGGTTGCCTGGTTATTGTTTACTGTTTACTGATTATGGTTATTACTGAAAGTTCCTAAAAATTGATTGCTGCTTAGTGGATTTAGGTATATTTTGTTGCCTGATTATGGTTATGCCATATTGTTTTCTTTGTGGGTTGTTGTTAGGTTTGCATCGAACAACAACGCGTGTACTCATGAGATGACCAATGTCATCAAGCTGATGTACTACCATCCCTAATTCTTCAAACTTCCTCACTAATTCTTCTCTCTCTTCTAATTTCGAAAATCCTTCCTCTATTTCTCTCTCTTCTTTTTTGAAATTCATCATTTAATTTTCAATTCTTTTTAATTAATTAACTTTTATTTTCGGACTTAATTAATAAATAAAATAAAAAATATTTTAATTACAATTTACATCTTAATTCCTTAATTATTCTTCTTCTCCTACATTTCTTCATCATGAACCCAAATAGGAATGAAGACTTCAGAAGAACTCTGGAGTCCTAGACAAACCCCACTGCTGACTTCTATGAAAGAAGTATTAGCATATCTCACATCAGAGCAAGTAGCTTTGAACTAAACCCACAACTCATTACTTTAGTGCAGCAAAACTGTCAATATTCTGGACTTCCACAGGAAGAACCTACTGATTTCCTGGCTGATTTCCTGGCAGATTTCTTAAAGATTGCTGACACAGTACACAATGAGAGAGTAGGCCAAGATGTCTACAGACTATTACTCTTTTCTTTTGCTGTAAAGGACCAAGTAAAGAGGTGGTTGGATAACCAGCCCAAAGCTAGCTTGAAAACTTGGAAACAGTTAGTAGACAAGCTTTTAAATCAATACTTTCCTCCAAGAAAGATGATCCAGCTGAGACTGGACATCCAAGTCTTCAAACAAGGAGATAATGAATCTCTTCATGATGCCTGTGAGAGGTATAGAAGGATGCTAAGAAAATGTCTCACTGAAATATTTTCAGAATGGGTACAGTTAGATATCTTCTACTATAGACTTTCAGACATGGCTAAAATGTCTTTGAACCACTCTGCTGGTGGTTCCATACACATGAGAAAGACCATTGAAAAGGCTCACGAGCTTATTGAGATAGTTGCCACTAGTCAGCATCTGTACTCATCTGCTGAGACTTCTATGAAAGGAGAGGTTAAGGCAATATCTATTGAACCTAACCCTCCAGAACAGGATGGCCCATTGACTCAGCAACTGCACGCCCTTGCCCAATAATTACTGGAACTGTTAGAGGTATTGCGAGAAACTCAGGCTTCTAACAGGAATGTAGAAGCCCAGTTGAGTCAAACAAGGCAGTAGTTATCTAAGCAGATAACATAGGAATGTCAGGCTATTCAACTGAGGAGTGGAAAATCCTTAAACACCCAACCTCAGTACAACAAGAGATCAAAGGAAGAAAAACCAACAGATGAACACCATACTGGTGTCTAAGACATCTCAGAGGGCATTGAATGCCCAAAGAGGAATGTCATTGGCATTCAACACCAAGAAGGGGTATCCATCCCTAGCATTAAACGCCCAATTGGGGACACCAACAAGGGTGTTGAACACCCAAAAGAGAATAGTATTCCTGGCGTTGAATGCTAGGAAGGAGGCAACAATATGGGCGTGGAACGCTCAAGCAAGAGAGGTCAGTCACATACTGATAACAACCCTCCTAAACAAGCTAGTAACCCCCCTTCCAATACACACGACACTCAGCCTTTATCAACCAAGATTGATGATTATAAGGCTAAGATGCCATTTCCTTAGAAACTCTGTCAAAAGGAAAAAGATAAACAGTTTGCCCGCGTTGCAGATTATCTCAGAACATTAGAGATCAATATCCCTTTTGCAGAGGCTCTTAAATAGATACCTTCTTATGCTAAGTTCATGAAGGACATCTTAAGTCATAAGAAGGATTGTAGAGAGACAGAAATAGTCCTCCTCACTGAATAGTGCAGTACAGTCATTCAAAACAGCTTACTAGAGAAATTTAAGGATCCTGAAAGTTTTATGATACCATGCACTCTAGGGAATGCTTGTACAAGGACAGCTCTATGTGACCTTGGCGCAAGCATCAACCTAATACCTGCTTCATTAATAAAGAAGCTTTGCTTGATTGAGGAAGTCAAACCAACCCGCGTATTCCTTCAACTTGCTGATTGTTCTATTAAGATACCATCAGGAGTAGTCGAAGACATGATTGTTAAGGTTGGACCCTTTGCTTTTTCCACTGACTCTGTGGTGTTGGATATGGAAGGGCACAAGAGTGCATCCCTTATCCTAGGGAGACCCTTCCTAGTTATAGGACGGACCGTCATTGATGTTGAAAAAGGGGAAGTAACCCTAAGAGTCAATGAGGAAAAGTTTGTAATGAATGCTGTAAAAGCCATGCAGCATCCAGACACCCCAGAGGAATGCATGAGTATTGACCTCATTGATTCCCTAATGGAATAAGTAAACATGGCCAAGAGTCTCAAGGAAGGCTGAATGACATCCTTACTGATGCCCAGCCTGATTTAAAGGATCCTTTGGAAACTCCTAAGGAAAAGGAGAAGCCTCCAAAGCTTGAGCTCAAGCCATTACCATCCTCCCTGAAATATGCATTTCTAGGAGATGGAGATACTTATCCTGTGATCATAAGCTCTACCTTAGAGCCACAGGAAGAAGAAGCACTAATTCAAATGCTTAAGACACATAAGACCGCCCTTGGGTGGACTATAAGTGACCTTAAGGGCACTAGCCCGACCCGATGCATGCATAAAATCCTGCTAGAGGATGATACCAAACCAGTGGTGCAACCACAAAGGCGAATGAATCCAGCCATGAAGGAAGTAGTGCAGAAGGAAGTCACTAAACTCTAGGAGGCTGGGATTATTTAAACCATTTCTGATAGCCCTTGGGTGAGTCCTGTCCAAGTTGTTCTCAAAAAGGGAGGGATGACAGTGGTTCATAATGAAAAGAATGAACTGATTCCTACAAGGACAGTTACAGGTTGGCATATGTGCATTGATTATAGAAGGCTCAATAACGTCACCAGGAAGGATCATTTTTCGTTACCATTTATTAACCAAATGCTAGAGAGACTAGCAGGGCATGCATTTTATTATTTTCTAGATGGATATTCCGGGTAGAATCAAATATCAGTGGATCCATAGGATCAAGAGAAGACAGCATTCACATGCCTATGTGGTGTATTTGCCTACAGGCGAATGCCCTTTTGTTTGTGCAATGCACCTGCCACCTTTCAGATGTGTATGTTATCCATCTTCTCTGATATAGTAGAGAATTTCCTTGAAATGTTCATGGATGACTTCTCTGTCTTTGGAGACTCATTTGACTCTTGCCTTGATCATTTGGCCCTAGTTCTGAAAAAATGTCAAGAAACCTAGTTCTAAACTGGAAAAAATGCCACTTCATGGTGACTGAAGGCATTGTTCTTGGGCATCGGATTTCAAACAAGGGAATAGAAGTAGATCAAGCTAAGGTGGAAGTTATTGAATGATTGCCACCACAAACTAATGTCAAGGCAATCAGAAGTTCCCTAGGACATGCAGAATTTTACAGGAGGTTCATAAAAGATTTTTCGAAAATCGCAAAACCCCTATGTAATCTCTTGGCCACTGATGTTCCATTCGTCTTTGACCAAGAATGTCTGCATGCCTTTGAAACCCTGAAAGCCAAGCTTGTCACTGCTCCTATCATCTCTGCACCCAATTGGGACTTGCCATTCGAACTAATGTGTGATGCCAGTGATCATGCCATTGGCGCAGTTCTAGGGCAGAGACATGACAAGCTTCTGCACGTTATTTATTATGTCAATCGTGTTCTAAATGACGCGCAAAAGAATTACACTACTACAGAAAAGGAATTACTTGCAGTGATTTATGCCATTGACAAGTTCAGGTCCTACTTAGTAGGATCCAAGGTAATTATCTATACTAACCATGCTGCTCTAAGGTATCTACTCACTAAGCAGGACTCTAAGCCAAGACTTATAAGATGGGTATTACTCCTACAAGAGTTTGATATAGAAATTAGAGATAGAAAAGGCACAGAAAATCAAGTAGCTGACCACTTGTCTAGGATTGAACCAGTAGCAGGGACTTCTTCTCCCTCCACTAACATATCCGAAATATTTTCAGATGAGCAACTCTATGCCATCCAAACAGCACCTTGGATTGCAGACATTGCAAATTACAAGGCTATAAGGTTCATTCCCAAGGAGTTTAACAGGCAGCAAGTTTGGAAACTCATGCATGATGCAAAGTATTACCTGTGGGATGAGCCATATCTCTTTAAGAGATGCTCGGATGGAATAATCTGACGCTGCGTGTCTAAAGAAGAGGCATAGAGAATCCTATGGCATTTTCATGGCTTAGATTATGGAGGACACTTTGGAGGTGAGCGGATAGCCACCAAGGTTCTCCAAAGTGGCTTATACTGGCCCACTCTCTTTAAGGACTCCAAAGAGTTTGTCCGTAACTGTGATAGTTGCCAAAGGGCTGGCAACCTACCTCATGGTCACGGCATGCCTCAGCAAAAAATCCTAGAGATTGAGTTGTTTGACGTATGGGGCATAGATTTCATGGGACTCTTCCCGCCTTCATACTCAAACACATACATCCTTGTAGCAGCAGATTATGTGTCTAAATGGGTTGAAGCAATAGTATCACCCACTAATGACACTAGAGTAGTAATGAAGTTCCTCCAAAAGAACATCTTCAGTAGATTTGGTGTCCCTAGGACACTAATTAGTGATGGAGGTACTCATTTCCGCAACAGACAGCTTGATTCTGTCTTAAGCCGTTACGAAGTTTGCCATAAAGTAGCAACACCGTATCATTCCCAAATAAATGGGCAAGCTGAAGTCTCAAATAGAGAACTAAAGTGAATCCTAGAGAGGACAGTAAGCACCTCTAGAAATGATTAGGCTAGAAAGCTTGTTGATGCTCTGTGGGCATACAGAACAACTTTCAAAACCCCCATTGGAACCTCACCATATCAGTTGGTATATGGGAAATCCTATCATTTACCAGTGGAACTAGAACACAAGGCCTATTGGGCCATTAGATTCCTCAACCTTGATGCTAAAGCAGCAGGAGAAAAATGGCTACTCCAACTAAACGAGTTGGATGAATTCTGCCTAACTGCATTTGAAAATGCTAAGATCTATAAAGAAAAAGCAAAAAGGTGGCTTGACAAGAAGATATCTTCCAGAGTCTTTGAGTCAAGACAAAAGGTCCTGCTCTTCAACTCAAGACTCAAATTATTCCCTGGTAAACTCAAATCCCGCTTGAAGGGACCGTATGTGATTACTGGTGTATCACCTTACGGGCACATAGAACTTCAAGGTAAAGATCCTGAAAACAGGTTCACTATCAATGGACAGAGATTCAAGCATTACCTTAAAGGAGATATAGAGCCAGGAGGCTCAACATTGGTACTAAATTAAGTAAAATGAAGTCCAGCTAAAGACATTAAAGAAGAACTTGTTGGGAGGCAACCCAATGATTACTCGTATATTATTTTTTTTAATTTTCTAATTATTTCTGTTTTAATTAGTTTTTTAGTAGTTTTTAATTAGGTTGATTTTAACGTTAGTGATAATGAACAGTGCTTAAACAGAGATAGAATGATGCAGAACAACAAACAGAATACCCTGGAGAAGGGATCTCCCTGGCATCCAACGCCAGAAAAGAGTGGAAATTGGGCGTTCAAACGCCCATGGAGGCAGAAAGTCTGGCATTGAAAACCAGCCAGGGAGCCTGGCTGGGTGTTCAATGTCCAATGGGGAAGACAAGCCTGGCGTTGAATGCCAGCCAGTGAGCCTGACTGGGCGTTCAAACGCCCAAAAAGGAGGGCAGTATGGCATTGAACGCCAGCATGGGTGCCATTCTAGGCATTCAACGCCCAGCAAGTAGAGGCAACAGCGTTAAACGCCAGAATACAGCTATTCTGGGCGTTTAAATGCCAGCAAGACAGTATGGGAGGTAATTTCTAAAATCTTATCTTTTCTTTATTTAATCTATCTTTTTCAAATTCAATTTTGAATTTCTTTGATTTTTAAATCAAATCTTGTTCAAATATTTCAAATTCAATTTAATTTCAAATTTAAAATTTTTTCAAATTTTTTCAAATATTTTTCAAAATTTCATATCTTTTTCAACTTGTTTTCAAATTCTTTCAAAATCTTTTCTTATCTTTAAGAATTCTTGTTCATATCTTTTATTAAGCTTTACAATCTTTTTCATGCTTTTTGTCTTATCTTTTATATCTTGTCCTTATCTTTTTCATATCTTTCAAGTTTAACAACCTATCTTTTTTATATCTTTTTCAAAACTTCTTTTTCTTTCCTTAAACATTGTGTTCAAAAATCCCTCCCCTCTCCATATATATATATATATATCCGTGCTCCCTCTCCCTCACTCACCACCTCTTATTCGAATTCTATTCTTCTTTTCTCCATTACTTCACCTTTTCTTCTTCTTCTTTTCTTACCTTTTGCTCGAGGACGAGAAAATCTTTTAAGATTGGTGTGGAAGGAGCCCTAGTCTCTCATCAAAAATTTGAAACCCATGGCTCCAAGAAGTGGCAAGACCGCTCCAAGAAACAAGAAAGAAGATGACCCAACAGTTGTTTTCAAACCTGTTAGATTCTACACCAAGCAACATGAAGAACATTATCACAAGATAAATAGTAAGAGGCCAGTGATCCCTGAGGTTAGGTTCAAATTAGAAGAAGAAGAGTACCCAAAGATTCAGGAGCAGATTCGAAAGAGAGGCTGAGAGATTCTAACTAATCCCGAGATTACTGTTGGATATAACATGATCCATGAATTTTATGCAAATATGTGGATGACAGATAAGCAAAAGAAATATAGAACAACATTCCATACTTTTCGCACTATGGTCAGGGGGAAGATCATCTATTTTCATCTAGATAGGGTGAGAGAGATCTTTAAATTACCCTTACAGAGGGATGACCCTAAATCCTACAATAAAAGGGTGGTAGCCAACCTAAAGCTAGATCAAGTCCTAGAGGACATATGCCTGCCTGGAACTCAATGGATTGAGGTTACAAAAGGCAAGCTAAACCAGCTGAAAAGAATGAACCTCAAGCCAATTGTTAGAGGATGGCTATACTTCATTGGGTGTTCTATACTCCCTACAAGTAACCGCTCTGAAGTCACTATTCAGAGAGCTGTGATGATTCACTGTATCATGATGGGGAATGAGGTAGAAGTTCACCAAATAATCCCCTGTGAGATGTACAAGTTAGCAAACATGATGTCTACTCATGCCATGCTGGCTTATCCAAATCTTATCTTTCGCCTATGCCAAGAGGCCAAGGTCCTAATCTACGTGGACAATTTTATTCCAGTGGAAAGCCCAATCACTAAGCAAGTGATGGAAAGCTCCAGGATACCATAGGATCAACCCAAAAGGAAGGCACTTGAGCCTCCCTAAGAGATCCCTCCAATTGAGTATTGGGACCAGCTGAAGGCGTCTGTGATGCACTTGCAAACCACCTTAGATCAACTCAGAGAGGAGCAGAAAGATCAGACTAGCATGATTTGCAAACTGATCAAAGAGCAAGAGAAGCAAGGGTGTGAGATAGAGGAGTTGAAGTGCCAGAAGCTCTCCCCTGAAGAGCCCAGCGCCCCTCAAGCTGAAGGTTGTTAAGTTTCAACTCTGTGACTATTCTAATTCCTGTTTTTCATATTGCCATCATAATTTAGAGTTACATGATCACTAGTAGTATTTAAGTCTTTATTTTTATTTTATGCCTTTTAATTTTTCAAATTACATAAGCATTAGTAATAATTAATTTTTATTTTCCAATTAGCTATAAAATATTCCTCTTATCATCATTAAATATGAATAAAATAGTGATTTTTTTTAGAAGAATTAAAGATGCATGAATATTCGAGTTTCATAATAAGAATAATCAATTATTTTGATGTGGTGGCATTGCTTTTGTTTTCTGAATGTATGAATAAACAGTGCATATTTGAAATTAAAATTAAGAATATTAGCTCTTGAAAGAATGATGAAAAAGAAAAAGTATTATTGGTAATCTGAAAAATCTAAATAAATTGATTCTTAAAACAAGTAAAAGCAGCAAAAAAGAAAAAGAAAAAACATGCTGCAAAAAAAATTAATATATGCATGCGAAAAATAATAAAAGAGGCAAAAAAAATATAAATAAATAAAAAACAGAAAAAGTCAATAGCTCTTTAAACCAAAAGGCAAGAGCAAAAAGTCAATAACCCTTTAAACCAAAAGGCAAGGGTAAAAGGATCCAAAGATCCTAAGAGTGTGCTTAAGAACTCTGGACACCTCTATCTGGGAATTCTAGCAAAGTTGAATCACAATCTGAAAGGGTTCACCCAGTTAAAGTGTCTGTGGCATTTATGTATCCGGTGGTAATACTGGAAAACAAAGTGCTTAGGGTCACGGCCAAGACTCTAAAAGATGTGTTCAAGAATAAAAAAGAACTAAACAAGGAGAGTCAATAATATCATCTGGATTCTAAGTTCCTAAAGAGACTAACACTTCTGAGTTTCAATGGTTAGTGAGATGCCAAAACTATTCAGAAGTAAAAAGCTACTAAGTCTTGCTCATATACTTGAAACTGAGCTTTCTTGGAAACTCTGAGATTTATTGTGTCTTACTCTTCTTTTTATCCTAATTTATTTTTAGTTGCTTGGGGATAAGCAACAATTTAAGTTTGGTGTTGTGATAAGCGGATATTTTATACGCTTTTTGGCATCATTTTCATATAGTTTTTAGCATGTTTTGTGTAAGTTTTATTAAGTTTTCATAGGTTTTAGTGTAAAATTCACATTTTTGGATTCTAATTTGAGTTTGTGTATTTTTATTCAATTTCAGGTATTTTCTGGCTAAAATTGAAGAGTTGGAGCAAAAGTCTGATTCAGAGACAGAGAAAGCATTGTAGATGCTGTCTGGATTTGACCTCCTTGCACTCAAAAGAGCTTTTCTGGAGCTACAGAAGTCCAAATGGAGCGCTCTCAACGGCTATGGAAAGCTGACTTCTAGAGCTTTTCAGAAATATATAATACTCCATACTTTGCTTCAGAATTGAAGGTCTAAAACTGACGCCCAACGCCAGCCTCCTGCCCCAGTCGAGGCATCCAGCGCCTACAAGGAGGAGACCAGCGTCCAAACGCCCAAAAGGGACCCCGTAGCCAGTGTTCAGGCCCTAGAGGCCTCCTAGTACATGGATCTCATCAAAGCTCAGCCCAAACACTCACCAAGTGGGCCCCAGAAGTAGATTTTAGCACTAAAAGACTGTTTTACCCTTTCTTATGTAATCCTTAGTTATTAGTTCAGTATTTAAGGACTTTTTACACTTGATCTTCGAGGCATACAGGAGAGATCTGCCATATTTCATTTTTCACATTGTATTTGCTATCAGTATGAGTTTCTAAACCTCTTAGGTTGAGGGGAGGAGCCCTACTGAGTTTTATGGATTAATAAAAGTACTACTATTCTTTCTTAATTCATGTTTGATTCTCTATTCTAAGATGTATCTTCGTTTTTTATCAATATGAATGCGTTGAACTGGCATAAGGTTATTACATTCTACATGGGTTCAGAGTGTGTCTTTCATCGGACAATGATGAACCACCAGCTTGATTATACATCTCTTAGATGTCTAATCCACGACTTCGTTGGGAACTTCTCAAAACACCAGTTCAGCCGAAGTATGGGGAGATTAGAGTCTCTGTGGTAGAGGCTAGAACCCAAAGGCACAGCATTCTCTGATCCAGAAGATCTGACCCTTTTTGTGGTATTTTGAGTTGGATCACCAAGGAGAATGAACTGCAGGAGCTTCACCTTCAATCAAACTGGATCCACACTAACCCTGGGGTTCAGATCTGGAGGAGTATTAGCGATCTCTTAAAAAAGATGTTAATCACATACAGCCTGCCATAGAAGAAATCATTCACAATTGAAGAAGACAGTAAGACCAGAGTTAATCCATAAGGACAAAGCATCTCCAAACCTTAACCATCTTCTTATCATTATAAACAGGTCAACCTAGTTTAGATCTCATTATTCCTTTTATGCAATTAAACAACATACCAACATCTCCTACTCACCTGACTAAGATCTGCAAGATAACCATAACTTGCTTCAAACCACAATCCTCATGGGATCGACCCTGACTCGCTCAGTTATTACTTGGATGACCCAGTGCACTTGTTGGTTCAGTTGTACAAAGTGTGGGGATTTGTGCACTAGTAATCTTTATTCAATCCTTCAAGAATAATGTTTCTATACTTTGATTTAGTGATGGGTGCACATACAACTGCCAAGGAATCCACTAATTTTTTTATTTGAAGTACGTATTCAAAAGTGGAACCTAATTTCTTTATTAATTTTAGCTAGAGTTGAAGTTGTCAAATCCTTGCTTTGGTTTGTGAATAGGTATGCACTCTGCTCCAAATTTCATGAGCAAAATGGAACCCAAGAACTCGATGTCGCATCCATGGATGCAAAGAACCATGAGGTCGCATTGTAGTCATCTACTCTCTAATCTTTATAAGCTTTACTTTCTATTTTGGAAGTTGCATTCACTACAAAAAAAACTTGGTAATTACGGCAGTTTTTTGGGGTTATTATCGCAGTTTGAACCGCCGTTATTACCTTGAATGGCGGTTAAGAAAAACCGCCTGAATTCTAAGCACCATTTGGTTATTACGGCGGTTTTTAAAAAACTGTCACAATTCCTATGGTTAAAATGACAGTTTTTTAACATGTTAAAACGGCAGTTTAAACCGCCATTATTTTCGGATAAAGCAGCATTTTTTTTTGTTAAAACGGCGGTTCAAACTGCCGTTATTTCCGGATAAAATGACTTTTTTTTTGTTGGTTAAAATGGCGGTTTGATAAAATGACATTTTTTTGGTTGGTTAAAATGGCGGTTCAAATCGCCGTTATTTCCAGATAACACGGCATTTTTTAATTGGTTCAAACGACGTTTAAAACCGACATTTTTACCGAATTAAAATAGCATTTCATGTTGTTTAAAATGGAATTCATGAACTACTATTTTTACTGAATAAAAATGACATCTTTTATCGTTTAAAAAGGTATTTTTAACTATTATTTTTACCACGTTAAACAAATAATTTTTTGCTTAAAATTTCACAATAATAAAAAATCATAACCCATAAACAAAATATTACACAACTCTTAAATAAAGTATCAAACATAATATATAGTTTTTTAGTATTAGAAATCAAAAGTAATAACTTCTATACAAATAATTAAGCAAATCATATCCACTAATTATTACTTTGAGAAGTATTAGCATAGACATGCACAAAAAAAAAAGAAAAAAGGAGCTCGAAGGACATGAGCTGTAAGTTAAAAAGTTGACTTCTGGCATCATAACATTTCTGATAGCATTGGCATGAGCTTGAAAAACTAACCCACCAAAATTCCTAGTCTTCAAAGAACTTTCTTTGACTTTCCACTGCTTTTAAGCCTCTTCAAATTCTTTTCGTCCCAAATCAGTAGAGCAGAAGTAATAATTAGTATGAGGAAAGGAAAACAAGACTTTACCTGCAAAACAAAATGAATGATAGGACCAACCTTTAATTATTTTCTACTTACATCAAGTCATGTATATATGGCCCTCCTCAAGAGAAAAAGAAAGGAAAATAAAACAAGTTCAAAAGATCAAACAAAGACATAAAAAGAGACATATATATGAATTAATTACATAAAAAGAACAGTTAAAAATACTGGTGAATTGTCTTATCAATTATCACTAGAAGAATGATATATCATGATCTGATTCTCTCTCCATCTCTCTGTCACGTGTGTGTATGAAAGAGAGGAGAAGTAATAAATCATGTATGAATTGAACAGATACAAAGGTACAAAACTTTTGTAGGTATTGAAAATTGGGTACTAGTGTATGAACTGATAAATGAGAAGATGGTGACGAAAAAGGATAAAAGTATAAAACTAATATCAAGAAACAAATCAATTTAAGAGAATAAAATATTAGGTATAAGGCCAAAGAATTGTTTTATACCTCGCTACACACCTACATGCTTTGGCTTTTAAACATGGATAAGCATAGGCCCATTTTTTCCATGTGCCAAAAATTAATTTAATTATGAAAAATGAGGAAGCAAGCATCAAACTCCTAATCCTTGGTAAAGGAATCACAATTTTACCTGTCTCTATGTTCCAAGAAATCCAGGCATTAGAAAATCAAAAAGGGACCACAAGTCCATGATGTTATTCTGCAAAAAAAAAAAAAAGAGGTAGTGTGTTTATTTAATTAGTCATGATATGTTTACCTTTAATGAGAACAAAAAATCACCACACCAACCTGTATTGGAGTCCCACTCAATATCAAGTGGTGTTGGGCTTTTAACTGCTTTACAGCAAGTGTAACTTTGGACTTAGCATTCTTGATTATATGCCTTTCATCTAAAATACAGTAATTCCACAGAAGCTGTCCCAAATAATCGATGTCTTTACGGACAACATCATATGATGTTATAATGACATTATGCTTGCAAAAATGATCTCGAAGAATCATTCAGTCCTGAGCAGAACCAACGTACTGAAGACAAGATATAACTGAAACATCAATATATTTCTCTATCTCAAAGGCCCAGTGTCCAACTAGGGTTGATGGGCAAATAATCAAAGATGGTAGAAGATCTCCATTCCCAGACTGAGTTCGATGCTCAGTGATATCAGAGGCCATATAGCCGATGCATGAAGCGTCTTACCAAGCCCCATGTCATCACATAAAATTCCATGAAGCTTGAAACGTTTCAAAAAAGCTAACCAATTTATGCCTTCTTGTTGGTACCTGGAAGCATAACAATATTAGTAATAACAATAACAAAAATGAACAATTATGAGCACATCTTCATGTTTTTTTATCACAAATTTACAAAATAGAAATTGGGGTTTAAATGAAGATCAAGCGAGAAGAATGTCTTTTAACAGATGAAGTAAAACCGTATACAACATAAGATCTCAATCTCAGATTTGTCTTGAAATGTTCAACATGAAGAATCTCTTGAAAAAAAAAGAGGGAGAGGGAGAGGGAGAGGGCGAGGGGAAGAGATAAGTAGCTATGAGAAGATCTAAAACATAATTATGCAATGTTTTTAAGTTGGGCAAAGGTGTCAATGCATATTTTAATAACTCCCTCCCCAAAAGCTTAAATTCTTGGGTAAAGACTCATATATGATCTCTATATCTAGCATGCACCTCCATGCAAAAGCCTTTTGGGCTCTAAACATAGACCAAAGTGAAGAAATTCAACTTCAGCATCCATATATCACTTGGACTGAGTCATAAAAAGTTTTCTTATAGTGCAGAAACCAACTCTACCAAAACCTGATGAGATTTTATATTTCACAAATTTTTCAGAATGGAATGATGAAAATATTAAGCCTCCAAAATGAAGTCCAATTTACCTTCTCAATGTGGTTGAGGAAGGCCTCGTGCCAAAGGAAGTAAAGGCACAAGAGTAGCAAAACTATGGGTCACACTCTGCCTGACAGACTGATCACAGTAACTCATGCACCTTAGAAGTGGAACTACCAACAATGGAGCGTAAGGGACCAACTCTACCCCCAGGCCCTGAACAAGAAAATTAATCAACATGCCTGCTCCTTGACGAGCATGAACTGATGATGCATCTTCCAACACTGGGATAGCATTTTCAACCACAGCACTCATAACTTTCACAGTCATTGACCGAGCCATGGAAGTGATGCAGCGTGAAGCAGCTAATCTAACTGCAACATGAGAATGCTGAATGCATTTAAAAATACACGGGAGAAGTGTCAATAATTTTGGATTTAACACCTCATTTAACAAGGGCACAATAGATCGTACCACCTACAAGAAATACATTCTGCATATTAAGCAGAATATCATAGGCAAAACAGTAAAAACCGACCCAAACAAATATGGTTAAATTTTCCAGAATTTATTCAACTTATCAGTTGTTGTCTTTGTTTCCAATGTTCTGTCCTAAACAAATTAATATCACCCTTTTGAAAAAGAGGCATCTCTCTTGACAAGCTCATCCCATCTTATAACACAGTAATTCAGCTTCATACAAATAGTGATGTGGCACTTACCTGTGGGAGTTGTTATTCCAGATGTCCCACAAGCTCGGACCCAGCATATTCATAACCTAAAAAAATGAATTCCTCAAGTCAAACAGACTCTTCATAAGAAAAAAAAAGGCAAACATTGATGAGGGAAATATTGCAGCACCATTGAAAATTCAAAATTATAGAACAAAATGTAATAATTGAGAAAAAAATCTCTAGAATAAGACCCAGAAACATACCATAATATAATAGTCACCTTGCCTGCCCTTGTAATGTACTTGAGGCACACCATGACTGCCGCCAAGAATGCTGCACAAACAAAGGGAAAAGATTGAAAAAGAAGCAAGGTACACTAACCGAGCCAAGAGAAAATACAGAGGTCAAAACTAGCACTCACTTGTACACTTGTACACCGTGTGGAGAAATTTAAAATAGAATGACACATCAAGATAAATAAAACAAAATTAAACAAAGACAGTTCCCGTCCTCTGATGAACTAAGAAAACAAAAGCAAGGAAGAATTGAAGACCCTGAGTGCAGAAACAATTGTGAAATAATGGATTAAAAACTTTTAAACCAAAACAAAGGTGTCACTATCATCAAAACTAGAATGACTAAAGTAGGAAGTTTTCAAAGAGATTGAGTTACAGTCTTCCCTGACTACTAGCCCCCTAAACAGTTACTTACACATTAATAACAATTTGAAGAACACCATGCCATGCACCATAGTATTCGATATCATGAAACATAACTATATTCAAACCTCAAGGCATAATAAACCACAATTAAAATTCAAGAAATGACAGATTTTGATAAACCAGAAGTAATAGAAGTAATAGAAGTACCTATACATTTGATCAATTAGAAAAGTCAGAAATCAACATTATTAAAGATAACAAATATATAAATTTACAAGATATCATCATATCATCATAATAGAACAGAGGGAAGAATAGAACAGAGAAGGGAGCTCAAACATGATATCATCATAATCCATAATCATCTAACATACATACATACAAAATTAGAAGAAAATTTAGTGAATTCCTAACCTCCAATTTCGTCTGACAAAGAAGAAAATAAAAAACCTAGAATTAAAGAAAAAGACATAGTCATTGTTAGCATAGAACATAGCATATTTACCAATCGTGAGTAAACAGAAGAAGATAATGCAAATTTGTACTCTAACCTAGATGCTCAACGAAGCTCGATGGATATGGAGAAATCGCAGAACACAACTCGATGCCGCAGGAAACGCTTGCACAACAGATCTCATCAATGGAAGAGAAGCGTTAATGCAGGAGATCGCCGCTGGAGAAGATCGTTGGAGGAAACACTTGCGCAACAGATCTCGTAGTTTTATGAAATTTCTGCAACTTGATTTTTCATTTCAAATTTTTAGGTATTTTTGACAAAAGTAGAAAATTGAGAGAGAGAAAGAAGATCAGCCTTGCCCTCACACGAAGATTGTAGCCGGAGTAGAACGCGCCGCCGAAGGAGAACCTGCTAAAGGAGATCATCGCTGGAGAGAGCACACAATCTCGTTGGAGGATAACACCACTGAGAAGATCATCGCCGGATTAGTCGCTGGAGCAGATTATCACTGGAGCAGTCGCTGGAGCAGATTATCACCGGAGCAGTCGCTGGAGCATATTGTCGCCGGAGCAGAGCACAAGTCTTCGTTTTTGGTTTTGGTGGCAGCACGCTATGGTTTCAATAGTAATGGGTTTTTGGATTAGGGTTTTCCGTTGTTGGAGAGGGTTTTATTTGGGCATTTTTTTTTAATGATGGGTTTCGATTATGGCTGTTAAAACTGCCTGAATCATTAAAAATGTTATTTTATAAAAATTAATTATGGCAACACTATAAATTGCCATTTTAAACTTCTTTTTTTGTAGTGATTTGCTAGAATTGTATACTGTTGTGGAATCTTTTCTTTGTCAAGATGATCCTAGAGTTCTTGGCGACAAATTGTTAAGGTTGCAAGATGACTCCATGTGAAGAAGTTTTTATTGGAGAGCTTTTCAGATAGAGGAACAACGAAGAATTTTGTTACTAGAACAGCAACAGTGGTGGTGACTGCCGGAGTGTTAGTGAGTGTGGGATCATTAATAGCATCGCCCATGAATCTTTTGACTCACTGATACCATATAAATGATATTGAAAAATAAAAAGAGAAAGAAACAGAGAAGAGAACAAGGAATGAATTGCTAAATTAAAAATTATTATTATCAACTTAACTAAATGTACAAAAGAATTTGGCTATTTCTACCTGATAGCTAATCATCCTGATTTAGGTAAAAGACTTCCACTAAAACAAGAAACAGATCAAGACTCCTAGCAGCTCTATTAAATAGTCATATACTTAATAGGTGCCCAAATAGTTAGAGAAAATGGGCATGCACACTTAGAGAATATGACTAAAATATAAATAAAAATAAAAAAATTAGCCTCGCTTAAAAAATGTATCGATCTAACTACGATCACGTTTTATAAGCATAACATAAAAAGCGGGGCCAAATGCCTAACCAATTGCTACCTCCTAATGAAAGTGTGACCATTGATCGAATATTTTAGGTCACGCTTTTAAAGCGTGGCTAAAAAAAGGTGGCGGCAAGATTTTTTCTTGTAGTGTATATCACTAAATTTGGTTCTTAAAATAAAGATAGTTCTTTTGTTTTTTATCAAAAGATTTTTTTCTATTTTTGTATTGTATTGTAAATATTGTTGTTTCAAAATTCTTCGTTACTTAAAAATTAAGTTAAAACTATTTTTTTCCAGTAATTTGAAATCAGATATTATAATAAATAATTCTATTGATGTTGAGAATCTAAAAGAAGATTATGAAAAAATTGTGTTCTAATTTGATTTTTTTTTTTTTTTGAGATAAAATTATAATTGAATTTTTTTTGAGTTTGTTTTATTTTAACAAACCCTGTTAAGATAGAATAAAATTGCATAAGCTACCCACTTTGACAGAATTAACAAGAGCAATATATCCTAGCTGAACAGGAACTAAAATAACAAATTTATAAAACCTTTATTTCTTAATTGGTAACCAATCCTAAGTAATCCCAACTGACTTTCAATTACTTGCCGATTGCATTGTATCTGCATGCATATCCTTCTAAGACCCAAAGGAACGTTTAAACTATATTAATCATCCAGAAAAGTTAAATACATCATTATGGTTTTGAACTATTTCCATAACTGGATAAAATAATGTTTTAGTCTCTAACATTTAGCACAATAAATTCTAATTTTGTTTTAACTTTTGAAACGTTTTTTTTTTCTTTTTTTTTTTTTTATGTCAAATGTCTTATTTTATTCTATTTTAATCCTTTAGTTAAAAATTAAAATATTTCTTTCAAAAACACCTTCATGTCTCTTTGACCTTGATAATCATATGTACATTTGTGTATTTTCATTTTAAGTAGAAGATTTGAACTCGCTAACAAGAGTTAGGCCTTTTTCATCTGCGCTACACACGAACCACAACATGATTTAAGGATTGTCATCATATTATAAAATATTTTGACACCTCATATTTTGAAAACTATTTACACTTCTGAGGATTTTATGCTATATTTGATTAGCATTAAGTTAGGTGCAAGATTTATATTGTGTATGGTAGTACTTATTCTTCATAGATATATGAATTATAATTTTGACGAATAACAAATTAGATGTTTAATTATATAAATGCTTTGATGTAGAATTTTTTATTGAGAAATGAGTTTATTTGGTTTGAAATTGAAAATTTTAGTAATATAAGCAGTTTGATACCTCTAAAACCATTGCAAATTATTTAGAAATACTTCTATCAACTGTTGTCTAAAAGACTAAAACCTCTCCTAAGTGCACTGATAACGCTTAAATGACGACAGTTTTATAACAGTGACAAAAAAGTTTAACAATAGCCATCACTAAACAATAAGAAATACTGTCACGAATATGCAATTTTATTGTAGTAATTATCATAAATAAGAATAATATTAATGAGTAGGGTTATGCTACGTATACATTAAAATCAGCCACCAAAATCAGTCATTAGTATAAAATACATACTAGAATACAAATACACATTGAAAATAAATTAAACCACACATATATAATTATACACAAATACATTGGTGACTGATTTTGGTGTACAAATAGCATTTCTCTAATAGGTAATACTAGACCACAATTCGGCCACCACGTATATCATCCCAAATATTGTTGAAAATATGCTGCGACGATTCATTTATGCCGCAATAACCACTCCAGTCGATGATAGATTTTACTGAGTAAACTCTAGGGCATGGTATTTCAATTTCATGACATACTATCATACAAATATATGTACCTGCACGACGGAGAAAACATGTCTAGAATATCACATGCATTTTCCACCTATAAAAGAGAATTTCTCATTGGAAACTAATTACACATAACATGTAGATATATCATACCATATCACACCTTACTAGTGGGATTATTTTCTAGGAGATATATATTCCCACATAATAATTTGGAAAACATAGTAAAGAAACATCACCCTCTCATCACTTAGCCTTCTTCCCCAATCTTTTCAAGTGCGCTTCTCTATTAATAATATTTTTCTTGGATATGTATACAATATGTCTTCATGGACCGTTAAATTCCCTAAACCACATATATATAAATTGAGTGGTTCCCTTCTTATAAGAAAGATCGCCACCATCACTTAAACAACACATATATCATGGCTGAACTTGATTATGACTGAAGCGATTCAATTGCATCAACTTTAGGGTAAATCACCTCAATAAACTAAAGCATTGCAAATATTACATACATCATTCAAAGTTAAAAATGTTATATACATGTCTCCATTTATATTTCTATATAAATTGAATCAGAATTTATCGAATTACAAATTTTAATAGCAACTCGAATGAGATCATATCGATTTAGTAAAGAATATAATAAAATGAATCAAACTACTTCGATTTATGCATGAATGCTTAGACTCTAAATAAATCAAATGAGTACATGAATAAAAAACTATATGAATTTCTTCTCTATTAATATGATAATGTTTTTAATTTTAGATAATGTATGTAATATTTGCAATGCTTTAGTTTATTATTGGAGTGATTTACCCTCAACTTAATGTGAATAAAAAACTACATGAATTTCTTAGAAACTAGTTAGTTGATCATCATGAGATAATAATTATTATTTATCTATATTATTTTCTCCCACTACGTACTATAATTTTTTTAAAACAGAAAGCTTAGATTAAAAACATTATCTTTTTATTGCACTAATGGCCTGCTAGTGCTTACATCTTAATCTGGTAAATTTTCTTTTATTTTTTTATGTAAAGCTAGCTTTCTATAATTAATAATGTCACCAATAAGAATGTCATAGAGTTCTTCTTTTCGGCCACACTTAATTAAAAATTATAATAACCAGCTGAGCTTTCTTCTCTTCTCTCCGTGGCCTGTATTGCATGCAGATTAATGCACTGACATTTTTCTTAAAAATGTTCCATATCCGAACATTATTACTAAAAACCTAATTACTTAGTGAACTGTAACTGTATTTTTTTTAAAATATTTTATTCTTAAAAGTTGAATTCGAAACTATTAAAAAAATTTAGCGATAATATTTGAAAAAAATAACCTAAAATTACCTTATTTAATTTAACATATATAATTTTATAAATATATATCTATAATTTTATTTATTATATTTAATATTATTTAATTATTCTATCGTGGTTTCAGGATTTAACCGGGGTTCAACCGGTTTAATTAAATATTAAATAAAATTATTAAAAATAATTAATAATTTCTAAATAAAAAAATTTTAATATGAAAATAATTTTTGAGTTATACCTCAACATGAAACTAAAAGGTGTTATACCTCAAGATTAGAGGTTAGTAGTTTTCTTAAAAACATTAACATTGGATACATTAAGATGCTCAATAAAAACACTAATAGAAATAATTTATTCATAATAATTAACACAAAGTTCCTCTATTATTTAGATGTAAATGGTACCAATAAAAATTAAAAAAAAAATTCCCTAAACTACATTCTTAACAATTACCTCATTCTAGACATTTCCACCATATAACAATAGTGGCTTTATACCAGTCAAAGAGAACACAACACAATATAACATATAAGGAGATTAACAAAAGAAAAAATACGCAGTTCAATGCAGAAACATGTCCACAAATGTCATGATTGATTGAATCGGGTGAGGGATTTGCCATGGCTTAATAAGCGGATCTGAATCTAAAATCTAAAAATTCAAATTATATACAACAATTAAGAATGACAGCAATTCAGAATCCAGAAGATTATATCAATTCATACAACATTCAAAATCCAGAATTTATATCCAGTAAAATTCAATATAATAGAATTAAACTTATATGACAAAATTCAATATAACAAAATTCAAAATCCTAGGTTCTAAAATTGAACTTATATCAAAATCAAAATTACAGAATGATTAATTCATATAATTAACAAAATAAAAAAATTAACCAGCAACATCCTTTTTGTATTTCCAGCACAACCAAAAGAGCATAAATCAACAAAAGAATAATAGAGTGAAGCTTATCAGTTTTTTCATCCGAAATTTCAACTGAAAACTCTTCTTTCAACATCAAATCAGAGCTAGAACCAGTTGAAGAGCACAAATATCTCAATTATATGCCGACACATTCATTCCCAATAAAGTACCATCAACAACTCATAATTAGAAGAATTAGAAAAAATCAGCAACCAACAACTCAGAAATCAAAATCAATATAACAAAACAAAACTCAGTTTTTAAGTTTAACTAATTTCACTCAGCAACAAGCCAACAATTAGTAAATTAACTCAGAATTAGAACAAATAGCACAAAAATAACTCAGAAATTTACCAATAATCAACAAGAATTAACCCAGAAGTCAGAACAAAACAACAATCCAGCCCTGTTAACAACAATGAACAACGAAGAAAATTAACTCAGAAAACAACTAAATAACCCAGAAAAAAATAATCAATAATCAACATAATTAAATCCAGAAAAATAGAAATTAACTCCTAAAAATGAAAACTGAAGAAGCAGTAGAGGGATGGACGCTTACCAACAGGCAATGGTAACAGTGACTGAGCTATGAGAAAGAGAGAACAGAGACGAAGAAGAAAAACACCGACGAGAAGCAAACATACGTGAGTGACGGCGATGAGAGAAGTCCACAACTGAGTTGAAGGTGGCTGCGATAAGGTTTCGTGTTTGGAGACGATGACAAAAACAAAAAAAACTGCAACTCAGGGCCGACGACGACAACTAGCTTGACCTTTGAGAGGGCCGAGCAGACCTTCAAGACGGCTGCCACTGTCGGCGGCGACAGTGGCGGGGGCTGGCACGCGTTCTGGAGCTTGAAGGTGGCTGCGATAGGGTTTCGTGTTTGGAGAGAGAACTGAGAAGAGAGCCTCTTGCCTCTCTGGTTTCTTTTTTTTTTAATATATAAAGTAGCAAACCGGAAGGCTAAAAAACCTGGCCGGTTCATACGGTCTACTAGCTAACCACCGATTCGTTTGATTTTTTTCTCAGTTTTTTGCAGTTCGATTTCTGGCATCAACCGGACCGGCCAGATGACCGATTCTCGATTAATCAGGTCGAACCGGCCAGTCCGGTTCGATTTTCAAAACATTGGTTGTTACCATAGCACGAAATTTTTTTCACATAGCATATAAATTTTTGCTGCGAATATATTTTGTTGGTTGGATGAGTCAATTGTGGTTCTTCAAAAATTTATGTGATATTCATAAAAAGTTAATGTGCATAAAATTTTTTTATATTTTCATGTATTTTGTTAGTTAGGTGTCAATATTTTTAACATATAATCTTTTGAAAAATTTGTACTGCTAGGAGAAAAAGAAAGATGAAAAAGATCATAAAAAAATGATGATAATAAAAGAGAATGAAGAGAAAAAAAGGAAAAAAATCAAATAAGAGAAGAAGATAATAAAAAATTGACAATGACAATGATAAATTGATGACAACCACGTTGAAGGAGAAGAAGGCAAAAAAAAAAAAGACAAAAAAATAATGACGTCATTAAAAAAAGACATGATTGTGTAGCTTTATTGCTAAATTAATTTTTTATTATTTCTCATATGTTTTTAAAAAATTGAATTGAATATATATCATTTGATTAACTCAACATTATTGATTGTAGTGTTGTCTTTGATTTATAAATGCTAAAAACTGAGTTTTAGGTATAGACAATTAGTACTAATTATTGTTACTATCCTTTTATTATTATATTCGCCAAGTTGACCAGAGAGCAATAATTATTAAAATAGAATTTATTTAGTAGTTGCTAATTTTTTTTTTTTTAAAAGACAAACTTAATGACTATAATGACTGCCACATGTAATCATGATCGGTGATAGATTGAAATAGAATATGTTGTTCAACCCACAGTCGAGCGATTGAAAGGATTGGCCAACACAAAAATTGTTAATGGCTTAATTCCAGCACATGAAAAGCTCATCAGCAAGTTATGAATTATGATAAGCTAGCTGTTAGTTTTTTTTTTTAATAGTATTTTTTAATTTCAAGAGTTAATCACTAATTTTTATGAATTTAAATTTTATTTAAAAATTTATTATTGGTCAAAAGATTACTATACACATAAAATAAAATTTGAACTG
>NC_029794.2:22124726-22125126 GCF_000816755.2 Arachis ipaensis | reverse complement strand
TATCAGTGCTTTTTTTATGATAAACTTAATTATATATAATTAATTTAGATTAGTCAAGTGGTGAGTTTATTTATCTGTTTAAGTAAAAATTTAAATTTTATTTTGTACATACAGTAATTTATTAACTATCAACAAACTCTTAAATAAAATTCAAATCTAATATGTCGGAAAACTAGACATATTCAAAAAGAGTAGAGCAGTAAAAAAAAAAACACTTAATTATATATGTCCAAATTAAATGCTTCGTTCTTTAAATTAAATCTATGGTGTATAATATTAAAAGACCGACATCAAAACTACTAAAAAATAAAAGCCGCATGAGCTGTTCCCACCATTGGTGGTCATTGATTAAAGTTGTTTAATTTCCTCCTTTTTTTTCTGAGAATATTTGTTGAAGAAA
>NC_029794.2:22113205-22124666 GCF_000816755.2 Arachis ipaensis | reverse complement strand
AACTAAATTTATTGTATAAAAAATTTAAAAATATTAATAATTTTTAAATTATTTTTACTTATAAAAATTTAAATAGATATATATTAGTGATTAACGTGTTACATAAATATATTATAAAAAGAGATCATTGATATAGGAACTAACCAATTTCACAAAGTTAAATGTCAAGGGCCGAAAAGGGTAATTGTTACTTTACGCCTCATAGTGCTTCGAAGAAATTATCAGGGGTTGGGATGGGTATTTACCCTTAGAGAAATAACTAAAATCACTCAACAATCCATTAATGTAGATTTCACTACAAGAAATTATCAGAATAGCGACCGATTTAGCGACTGATTCTGGTTGTCGCAAAAACATTGGTCGCTAATTTGAAAATAGCGACTAACTTCGGTCGCTAACCGTTAGCAACCGATATTAGCGATCGATTTTCAACCAATGCTACCAAACTAGTACCAAACGATATTGGTCGCTAATAAAATCGGTCACTAAATTGATCGCTAAAAAAATCGGTTACTAATAAAATCGGTTGCTAAATCGATCACTAATGTCTGACCAAAACCTTTATCATTACCTCTTCTGGGGTAATGATTTTCCCCCATTTGCTTCAGAAAATGGGGCGGCACCAGTTCGGCGTGTTTTATGATTCCTTAAAAGTAATTTATTGTTGCGTTCAATAACAAGAAGGCAAGAAATTAACTCAAAATACTTTTTAAATCCTTTTTCTTGATACTGCTGCTGCAGGAGCACATTCGAGGCATGGAAGGTTGAGAAAGTTTTCTCTAACATATCATTATTAGATATCTTTTCCCCACATAATTTCAATCGTGAGGTGATTCGAAACATTGCAGAATTATATTCATTTATGGATTTAAATTCTTGTAGACGCAAGTGCGTCCATTCATATCGGGCTTGAGGAAGTATCACCGTCTTTTTATGATTATACCTTTCTTCAGGGTCTTTCACTACAAAAAATTTTGGTAAAAACGGCGGTTTTTTTTTTTGTATTTACGGCGGTTTGAACCGCCATTATTACCAAGTACGGCGGTTTTGAAAAGCGACGTAATTCTGGGCGCCATTCTGGTTATTACGGCGGTTTTCTGAAAACCGCCACAATTTCCTGGGGTTAAAACGGCGGTTTTCTGCTGGGTTAAAACGGCGGTTCAAATCGCCATTATTTCCAGGTTAAAACGGCGATTTTTTACTGGGTTAAAATGGCGGTTCAAACGGCGGTTTAAGGGTTGGTTAAAATGGCAGTTTAAACCGCCATTATTACCCTCACAGAATGGCATTTTAGTCGGTTAAAATGGTATTCTTGAACCGCCATTTTTACCCTAATAGTGGCATTTCAGTCGGTTAAAATGGTATTTTTGAACCGCCGTTTTTACCCTTACAAGGTGGCTTTTGATTGGTTAAAATGTCATTTTTGAACTGCCGTTTTAACCCTAACAGTGACACTTTTTTATCGTTTAAAAATGCAATTTTTACCCTCATTTTTATCGTGTTAAACAAATAATATTTATTATTAGAAATCAATGATTTCTAAGCAGCATGCAAAATTAAGATTAGATTGAAAATGAATATCATCTCCTAATGTTGGTTTGATGGAAGAGAAATACCTCAGCAATTGAAGATGCTACTGCAGCTGCAGTTTGAATTTTGTGAGATAGTTCACGCAGGAAATGCCTAAATTTACAGACAGCAACAGAAATTACAGGCACAACAGCCAAAGCCAACACTATAAGATATTGAGGGAAGAGAGAGAAGTTAGAATTCGAACAATGGAATAAATGTATGTCTATAGTCTATGAAATAAACCTTCACTCTTCAACTACTCACATGTTAACTTCCAAGATGTTGCAAACATGAAGCTGAGACCCGTAAGTGCTGTTGCTAGGTTCTTCATGGCCTCAGAAACATTGGTAGTTGCGACATTCTTTATGATCTGTGTATCTTCCGACAACCTACTTAAGATTTCTCCCGTTCGAGTAACATCGAAGAAAGCAATCTCCTGAAAAATCGCGATTCCATAATAAACAAAAGCTTTCATTGAGCAGCAAGGGCAGCTACAATCTGCAAGATTGAAAATTCCTACTCTCCAATTCATTGGACCAAAAATAGCACAGAGAAACACAATGCAAGAGTCATTGCAACAATATTAGACTCAAAGACAATAACACAAACACCTTATGGACAAGAAATTGCAAGAAACATGTTCAAACTCAACTGCTGACAAAGATTTATAATGACTAAAACCGCCATCAAATACAAATTTATTACTGGCAGCGACCAAAAGTGCCATAATATCCAAATATTACGGCGGTTCTTTGAAATCGCCGTAATATAAATGCCATTTTAAACTTCTTTTTTTGTAGTGCACAAAATCATAATTGGACTAAATGCATTGGAACTTTAAGGAAAAATGAGATTAACTAACAAGGATATATCTTGGCATAAGGACCAAGATTATCTTATAAAATTGGAAAATAAAATAAAATAGAAGTGTCATTCCATCCAAGAAAAAAGCTTCTCAACTCAGAAGCATGTTGCAATACATGTGACAACAATAGCCTTAACATCATCCCTCCGTAATAAACAATAAATGAAAATCAACTAAGTCTACCTTGAAGGCATTAGAGATTGTTGAAGTCATTTTATCAAGAATCAAGCCTCCAGCTAACATACCACCAGAAATTCCACAAACATTTGTAATACCTCCAAACAACAGGTCAGCATTACTGATGAGTGGATAATTTATACGCTTTTTGGCATTGTTTTTACATAGTTTTCAGTATGATTTAGTTAGTTTTTAGTATATTTTTATTAGTTTTTAAACAAAAATCAAATTTCTGGACTTTACTATGAGTTTGTGTGTTTTTCTGTGATTTTAGGTATTTTCTGGCTGAAATTGAGGGACTTGAGCAAAAATCAGATTCAGAGGTTGAAGAAGGACTGCAGATGCTGTTGGATTCTGACCTCCCTGCACTCAAAGTGGATTTTCTGGAGCAACAGGAGTCCAAATGGCGCGCTCTCAATTGATTTAGAAAGTAGACATCCAGGGCTTTCCAGCAATATATAATAGACCATACTTTGCCTGAGTTTAGACGACGCAAACTAGCGTTCAACGCCAGCTCTCTGCCCTATTCTGGAGTTAAACGCCAGAAACAGGTTGCAAAGCAGAGTTAAATGCCAGAAACAGGTTACAAACTGGCGTTTAACTCCAAGGAAGACCTCTGCATGTGAAAGCTTTAATGCTCAGCCCAAGCACACACCAAGTAGGCCCAAAAGTGAATTTCTGCATCATTTACTCATTTTTGTAACCCTAGTAACTAGTTTAGTATAAATAAAACTTTTTACTATTGTGTTAGACATCTTTTGATCATGTTTTGATGATTGAACCCTCTTTGGGAGGTTGGCCATTCGGCCATGCCTGGACCACTACCACTTATGTATTTTCAACGGTAGAGTTTCTACACACCATAGATTAAGGTGTGGAGCTCTGCTGTTCCTCATGAATTAATGCAAAGTACTATTGTTTTTCTATTCAACTCAAGCCTATTTCTTCTCTAAGATATTCATTCGCACATAAGAACATGACGAATGTGATGATTATGTGACGCTCATCATCATTCTTACTTATGAACGCGTGCCTGACAAACACTTCCGTTCTACATGCAAACAAGCTTGAATGTGTATCTCTTAGCCTTCTGATTGTGAGATCAGAGTCTTTGTGGTATAGGCTAGAATTATTGGCGGCCATTCTTGAGGTCCGGAAAGTCTAAACCTTATCTGTGGTATTCCGAGTAGGATCCGGGAAGGGATGGCTGTGACGAGCTTCAAACTCGCGAGTGTTGGGCGTAGTGACAGATGCAAAAGGATTACTGAATCCTATTCCAGTATGATCGAGAACCGACAGATGAATAGCCGTGCGGTGACAACGCATCTTGGACCATTTTCACTGAGAGGATGGGAAGTAGCCATTGACAACAGTGATGCCCTACACAAAGCTTGCCATAGAAAGGAGTGGGAATGATTGGATGAAGACAATAGGAAAGTAGAGGTTCAGGAGGAACGAAAGCATCTCTATACGCTTATCAGAAATTCTCACCAATGAATTACATAAGTATCTCTATCTTTATTTTACGTTTTATTTATCTTTTAATTATTAAAACTCCATAACCATTTGAATCTGCCTGACTGAGATTTACAAGGTGACCATAGCTTGCTTCAAGCCGACAATCTCCGTGGGATCGACCCTTACTCACGTAAGGTTTATTACTTGGACGACCCAGTGCACTTGCTGGTTAGTTGTGCGAAGTTGTGACAAAGAACTAAGATTATGAACGTGCGTATTAAGTTTTTAGCGTCGTTACCAAGGAATGAATGATCACAATTTCGTGCACCAAGTTTTTGGCGCCGTTGCCGGGGATTGTTCGAGTTTGGACAACTGACGATTCATCTTGTTGCTCAGATTAGGTAATTTTATTTTAATTTTAAGTTTTTGTTTTTATTCTTTTTATTTTCAAAAAATTTTCAAAAAATTTTCAAAAATAAATTATTTTATGTTCTTCAGAATTTTTAAGAAGGAATTCTAGAGTTTCATGAAACATGTTGAAGTCTGGCTGGCTGTAAAGCCATGTCTAATTCTTTTGGACCGAGGCTTCCACTCATCAGCACAGAAGCAAGTTGAATGAAGTATCAGCTGTTGTATGTCTGATTTGTATCTGCTGAAGCTTGGCTGGCCATTGGCTATGTCTAGTGTTTTGGACCGGAGCTTTCACTGAAAACTTGGCTGGCTAGTAAGCCATGTCTAATTCCTGGACTGGAGCTTTAGACTAACATTGTAAGATTCCTAGAATTCCTATTAAAAATTTTGAAATCCTTATTTTCTTTTTCAAAATAATTTTCGAAAAATATACAAAAAAAATTTAATAAAATCATAAAAATAAAAAATTATTTGATGTTTCTTGTTTGAGTCTTGTGTCAGTTTTTAAGTTTAGTGTCAATTGCATGTTTATCTCTTTCTTGCATTTTTCGAAAACTCATGCATGATGTTCTTCATGATCTTCAAGTTGTTCTTGATGAATCCTCTTGTTTGATCTTTAATTTTTATTGTTTTGTGTCTTTTCTTGTTTTTCATATGCATTCTAGAATTCTCAGTGTCTAAATATTAAAAAAATTCTAAGTTTGGTGTCTTGCATGTTTTCTTTTATTGAAAATTTTTCAAAAATATATACTTGATGTTCATCATGATCTTCAAAGTGTTCTTGGTGTTCATCTTTGCATTCAAAGTGTTCTTGCATGTTTCCCTTGTTTTGATCCATAATTTTCATGTCTGGAGTCTTTTTGTTGTTTTTCTCTTTCTTCATAAAAAATTCAAAAATCAAAACATTATCTTTCCCTTATTTCACTCATAATTTTCGAAAATTTGATTTGATCTAGTCAAAAGTTTTTAAAATTTAGTTGTTTCTTATGAGTCAAATCAAATTTTCAATTTAAAAAAAAAATTCTATCTTTTTCAAATCTTTTTCAAAATTCAAATCTTTTTAATTTTTCTTTCATAATTTTCGAAAATTTTTAAAATCATTTTTCAAAATCTTTTTCTTATTTTTATTTCATGTTTCCAAAATTATTACTAACAATTAATGTGATTGATTCAAAAAATTTTCAAGTTGTTACTTGCCTATTAAAAAAGGTTCAATCTTTAAAGTTTAAATCATATCTTTTTGTTTCTTGTTAGTCAAGTAATCAACTTTAATTTTCAAAATAAGTTTCAATCACATCTTTTTCAAAATCAATTTCAAAATCTTTTCTAACTTCTTTTCTAACTTCCTATCTTTTCAAAATTTGATTTTCAAATCTTTTTCAATTAACTACTTGACTTTTTGTTTGATTTTAAAAGTTTACTATTTCAATCATATCTTTTTCAAAACTACCTAACTAATTCTCTCTCTAATTTTCGAAAATCACCTTCCCCTTTTTCAAAATTCCTTTTTAATTAACTATTTGTTTTAATATTTAATTTTATTTAATTTTATTTTTTAATTTTCGAATTTTAATTTTTAATTCTAAATTAAAAACAAAAATATTTTTCTTTTCTTTTCAATTATTTTCGAAAATTCTTCTCTCTCAGCTCCTTCTAATTATTTATTTATCTACTAACACTTCTCTTCTTCTTAAAATTCGAACCCTCTCCCTCTTTCTGTATTCGAATTTCTTTTCTTCTTCTACTCACATAAAGGAATCTCTATACTATGACATAGAGGATTCCATATTTTCTGTTCTATTTTTTTCTTTTTCATATGAGCAGGAACAAGGATAAGAACATTCTTGTTGAAGCTGATCCTGAACCTGAAAGGACTCTAAAGAGGAAGCTAAGGGAAGCTAAAACACAACTCTCTGGAGAAAATCTAACAGAAATTTCGAAAAAGAAGGAGGCATGGCCAAAAATAATAACAATGCAAGGAAGATGCTTGGTGACTTTACTGCACCAAATTCCAATTTACATGGAAGAAGCATCTCAATCCCTGCCATTGGAGCAAACAATTTTGAGCTAAAGCCTCAATTAATTTCTCTGATGCAACAAAACTGCAAGTTTCATGGACTTCCATCAAAAGATCCTTTTCAGTTCTTAACTGAGTTCTTGCAGATCTGTGATACTGTTAAGACCAATGGGGTTGACTCCGAGGTCTACAGGCTTATGCTTTTCCCGTTTGCTGTAAGAGACAGAGCTAGAGTATGGTTGGACTCTCAACCTAAAGATAGCCTGAACTCTTGGGATAAACTGGTCACGGCTTTCTTAGCCAAGTTCTTTCCTCCTCAAAAGCTTAGCAAACTTAGAGTGGATGTTCAAACCTTCAAACAGAAAGAAGGTGAATCCCTCTATGAAGCTTGGGAGAGATATAAGCAACTGACCAAAAAGTGTCCTTCTGACATGCTTTCAGAATGGACCATCCTGGATATATTCTATGATGATTTGTCTGAATTGTCTAAGATGTCATTGGACCATTCTGCAGGTGGATCCATTCACCTAAAGAAAACACCTGCAGAAGCTCAAGAACTCATTGACATGGTTGCAAATAACCAGTTCATGTACACTTCTGAAAGGAATCATGTGAGTAATGGGACGCCTCAGAGGAAGGGAGTTCTTGAAATTGATACTCTGAATGCCATATTGGCTCAGAATAAAATATTGACTCAGCAAGTCAATATGATTTCTCAGAGTCTGAATGGACTGCAAGCTGCATCCAACAGTACTCAAGAGGCATCTTCTGAAGAAGAAGCTTATGATCCTAAGAACCCTGCAATAGCAGAGGTGAATTACATGGGGGAACCCTATGGGAATACCTATAATTCCTCATGGAGAAATCATCCAAATTTCTCATGGAAGGATTAACAAAAGCCTCAATAAGGCTTTAATAATGGTGGAAGAAATAGGTTTAGCAATAGCAAGCCTTTTCTATCATCCACTCAACAACAGATAAAGAATTCTGAGCAGAATCCATCTAGCCTAGCAAATATAGTCTCTGATCTATCTAAGGCCACTTTAAGCTTCATGAATGAAACAAGGTCCTCCATTAGAAATTTGGAGGCACAAGTGGGCCAGCTGAGTAAAAGGGTCACTGAAACTCCTCCTAATACTCTCCCAAGCAATACAGAAGAGAATCCAAAAAGAGAGTGCAAGGCCATTACCTTACTTGGTGTGGCCGAACCCAAAGAGGAGGAGGAGGACGTGAATCCTAGTGAGGAAGACCTCCTGGGACGTTCAGTGACCAATAAGGAGTTTCCCTTTGAGGAACCAAAGGAATCTGAGGCTCATCTAGAGACCATAGAGATTCCATTGAACCTCCTTTTACGATTCATGAGCTCTGATGAGTATTTGGTGCACGAAATTGTAAATCACACTTTTTACAACTCGTACCACTAACCAGCAAGTGCACTGGGTCATCCAAGTAATACCTTACGTGAGTAAGAGTCGATCCCACGGAAATTGTTGGCTTGAAGCAATCTATGGTTACCTTGTAACTCTTAGTCAGGAAAACAATAAAACAATTCACTTATCAAATTTGATTGCAAGGAATAAAAGGGCATGAAACAAAGACTTGTTACTCAATAATGGAGAATATGTTGGGGTTTTGGAGATGCTTTGTCTTCTTTATTTCAGTTTTTCTCTTGTACTCCTCTTCACACACGCAAGGCTCCTTCCATGGCAAGCTGTATGTAAGGTGTCACCGTTGTCAATGGCTACTTCCCGTCCTCTCAATAAAAATGGTCCAAATACTCTGTCACAGCACGGCTAATCATCTGTTGGTTCTCGATCATGTCGGAATAAAATCCCTTGATTCTTTTGCGTCTGTCACTACACCCAACAATCGCGAGTTTGAAGCTCGTCACAGCCATTCAATCCTTAAATCCTACTCGGAATACCACAGACAAGGTTTAGACTTTCTGGATTCTCATGAATGCCGCCATCAATTCTAGCTTATACCACGAAGATTCTGATTAAGAAATCTAAGAGATACTCATTCAATCTGATGTAGAATGGAGGTGGTTGTCAGGCACACGTTCATGGATTGAGGAAGGTGATGAGTGTCACGGATCATCACCTTCTTCATAGTGAAGCGCGAATGAACATCTTAGATAGGAACAAGTGTGTTTGAATGGAAAACAGAGATAATCGCATTAATTCATTAAGACGCTGCAGAGCTCCTCACCCCCAACAATGGAGTTTAGAGACTCATGCCGTCAAAGAGTACAAAGTTCAGATCTAAAAATGTAATGAGGTACAAAATAAATCTCTAAAAGTTGTTTAAATACTAAACTAGTAACCTAGGTTTACAGAAAATGAGTAAACTATGATAGATAGCGCAGAAATCCACTTCTGGGGCCCACTTGGTGTGTGCTGGGGCTGAGACTTAAGCTTCTCACGTGCCTGGGCTGTTTTGGGTGTTCAACGCCAGGTTGTAACCTGTTTCTGGCGTTGAACTCCAACTTGTAACTTGTTTCTGGCGCTAGACGCCAGACTGCAACATGGAACTGGTATTGAACGCCAGTTTACGTCGTCTATCCTTGAGCAAAGTATAGACTATTATATATTTCTGGAAAGCCCTGGATGTCTACTTTTCAACGCAATTGAGAGCGTGCCATTTGGAGTTCTGTAGCTCCAGAAAATCCAATTTGAGTGCAGGGAGGTCAGAATCCAACAGCATCAGCAGTCCTTTTTCAGCCTGAATCAGATTTTTCCTCAGCTCCCTCAATTTCAGCCAGAAAATACTTGAAATCACAGAAAAACACACAAACTCATAGTAAAGTCTAGAATTGTGATTTTTAATTAAAAACTAATAAAAATATACTAAAAACCAACTAAATCATACTAAAAACTAAGTAAAAACAATGCCAAAAAGCGTATAAATTATCCGCTCATCAGTATTCATCTTCTGAAGAAGATGAAGACATTGCTGAAGAGCAAGTCGCTCAATATTTAGGAGCAATCATGAAGCTGAATACCAAATTATTTGGTAATGAGACTTGGGAGGATGAACCTCCATTGCTCATCAAGGAACTAAATGCCTTGGTTCAGCAAACTCTACCTCAAAAGAAACAGGATCCTGGTAAATTCTTAATTCCCTGTAACATAGGTACCATGACCTTTGAGAAAGCTCTGTGTGACCTGGGGTCAGGAATAAACTTAATGCCACTCTCTGTAATGGAAAAACTTGGGATCTTTGAGGTGCAAGCTGCCAAAATCTCATTAGAGATGGCAGACAACTCAAGAAAACAGGCTTATGGACTAGTAGAGGACGTGTTAGTAAAGGTTGAAGACCTTTACATCCCTGCTGATTTCATAATCCTAGACACTGGAAAGGATGAGGATGAATCCATCATCCTTGGAAGACCCTTCCTAGCCACAACAAGAGCTGTGATTGATGTGGACAGAGGAGAATTAGTCCTTCAACTGAATGAGGACAACCTTGTGTTTAAAACTCAAGGATCTCCTTCTGTAACTATAGAGAGGAAGCATGAAAAGCTTCTCTCACTGCAGAGTCAACCAAAGCCCCCACAGTCAAACTCTAAGTTTGGTGTTGGGAGGTTCCAACAATGCTCTGAACATCTGTGAGGCTCCATGAGAGCTCACTGTCAAGCTATTGACATTAAAGAAGCGCTTATTAGAAGGTAACCCAATGTTATTTAATTATATCTATTTTATTGTTATTTTATATTTTTTTAGGTTGATGATCATGTGGAGTCACAAAAACTACTGAAAAATTAAAAACAGAATGAAAAACAGCTTTAAAAACAGCTCACCCTGGAGGAAGAACTTACTGGCATTTAAACGCCAGTAAGAAGCATCAAAATGGCGTTTAACGCCAGAAAGAAGCATCAAGCTGGCGTTAAATGCCAGAAACAAGCACCAGACTGGCGTTTAACGCCAGAACAGAGCATGGAAGTGGCGTTAAACGCCAGAAACATGCTACATTTTGGCGTTTAACGCTAAAAACAAGCAGCAAGCTGGCGTTTAACGCCAAGCATGCATGCTAAGGGCGTTTTACACGCCTAATTGGAGCAGGGATGTTAAGTCCTTGACCCCACTAGATCTGTGGACCCCACAGGATCCCCACCTTTTCTTCTCTCCTCTTCACACCTTTCCATAACACTCTTCACAAATACCCTTCACCAATTACCTCATTCTCTCTTCCCCATCACCTCTTCACCATTCTCCCCCTCCCAAACCCACCCACACATGGCCGAACCACTCACCTCCCTCCATCTCCTCCATTTTCTTTTTTTTCTACTACCTTCTTCCTTCTTTTGCTCGAGGACGAGCAAACCTTTTAAGTTTGGTATGGTAAAAGCATTGCTTTTTGTTTTTCCATAACCATTTATGGCACCTAAGGCCGGAAAAACCTCTAGAAAGAGGAAAGGGAAGACAAAAGCTTCCACCTCTGAGTCATGGGAGATGGAGAGATTCATCTCAAGGGTCCATAGCTCAGTAGTAGAGCATTTGACTGCAAAATAAGAGATCATGGACCTCAATAAGAGCATGAAGAAATTCTTCACCATGAAATCCCTGAGATGCCTCAAGGGATGCACTTTCCTCCACAAAACTATTGGGAGCAAATCAACACCTCCCTAGGAGAATTAAGTTCCAACATGGGACAACTAAGGGTGAAACACCAAGAGCACTCCATCATTCTCCATGAGATTAGAGAAGATCAAAGAGCTATGAGGGAGGAGCAACAAAGACAAGAGACATAGAGGAGCTCAAGAGCACCATTGGTTCTTCAAGAAGAGGAAGACGCCACCCTCACTAAGGTGGACCCGTTCCTTAATCTCCTTGTTCTTATTTTCCTATTTTTTGTTTATTATGCTTCATGTTTATTTATGTTTGTGTCTTTACTATATGATCATTAGTGTCTAAGTGTCTATGTCTTAAAGCTATAAATGTCCTATGAATCCATCACCT
>NC_029794.2:22089332-22113089 GCF_000816755.2 Arachis ipaensis | reverse complement strand
TTGGCAAAAAAAAATAGAAAGAAAAAGAAAAAGCAAGCAGAAAAAGCCAAAAGCTCTTTAAACCAAAAGGCAAGAGTAAAAAGCCAATAGCCCTTAAACTTCAAGGGATAAAGTGAGATGCCAAAACTATTCAAGAGGCAAAAAACTACTAGTCCCGCTCATCTGATTGGAGCTAAGTTTCATTGATATTTTAGAATTTATAGTATGTTCTCTTCTTTTTATCCTATTTGATTTTCAGTTGCTTGGGGACAAGCAACAATTTAAGTTTGGTGTTGTGATGAGCGGATAATTTATACGCTTTTTGGCATTGTTTCTACATAGTTTTTAGTATGATTTAGTTAGTTTTTAGTATATTTTTATTAGTTTTTAAATAAAAATCACATTTCTGGACTTTACTATGAGTTTATGTGTTTTCTGCGATTTTAGGTATTTTCTGGCTGAAATTGAGGGACTTGACCAAAAATCAAATTCAGAGGTTGAAGAAGGACTGCAGATGCTGTTGGATTCTGACCTCCCTGCACTCAAAGTGGATTTTCTGGAGCTACAGAAGTCCAAATGGCGCGCTCTTAATTGGTTTGGAAAGTAGACATCCAGGGCTTTCCAGCAATATATAATAGTCCATACTTTGCCCGAGTTTAGATGACACAAACTGGCGTTCAACGCCAGCTCTCTGCCCTATTCTGGAGTTAAACGCCAGAAACAGGTTGCAAAGCAGAGTTAAACACCAAAAACAGGTTACAAACTGGCGTTTAACTCCAAGGAAAACCTCTGCACGTGAAAGCTTCAATGCTCAGTCCAAGCACACACCAAGTGGGCCCGGAAGTGAATTTCTGCATCATTTACTCATTTCTGTAACCCTAGTAACTAGTTTAGTATAAATAGAACTTTTTACTATTGTGTTAGACATCTTTTGATCATGTTTTGATGATTGAAATCTCTTTGGGAGGCTGGCCATTCGGCCATGCCTTGACCATTACCACTTATGTATTTTCAACAGTAGAGTTTCTACACACCATAGATTAAGGTGTGGAGCTCTGCTGTTCCTCATGAATTAATGCAAAGTACTATTGTTTTTCTATTCAACTCAAGCCTATTTCTTCTCTAAGATATTCATTCGCACACAGAAACATGATGAATGTGATGATTATGACACGCTCATCATCATTCTCACTTATGAACGCGTGCCTGACAAACACTTCCGTTCTACATGCAAACAGGCTTGAATGTGTATCTCTTAGCCTTCTGATGGTGAGATCAGAGTCTTCGTGGTATAGGCTAGAATTATTGGCGGCCATTCTTGAGGTCCGGAAAGTCTAAACCTTGTCTGTGGTATTCCGAGTAGGATCCGGGAAGGGATGGCTATGACAAGCTTCAAACTCGCGAGTACTGGGCGTAGTGACAGACGCAAAAGGATTACTGAATCCTATTCCAGTATGATCGAGAACCGACAGATGAATAGTCGTGCGGTGACAGCGCATCTTGGACCATTTTCACTGAGAGGATGAGAAGTAGCCATTGACAACGGTGATGCCCTACACAAAGCTTGCCATAGAAAGGGGTGGGAATGATTGGATGAAGACAGTAGGAAAGCAGAGGTTTAGGAGGAACGAAAGCATCTCTATATGCTTATCTGAAATTCTCACCAATGAATTACATAAGTATCTCTATCTTTATTTTACGTTTTATTTATCTTTTAATTATTAAAACTCCATAACCATTTGAATCCACCTGACTGAGATTTACAAGGTGAACATAGCTTGCTTCAAGCCGACAATCTCTGTGGGATCGACCCTTACTCACGTAAGGTTTATTACTTGGACGACCCAGTGCACTTGCTGGTTAGTTGTGCGAAGTTGTGACAAAGAACTAAGATTATGAACGTGCGTATTAAGTTTTTAGCGCCGTTACCAAGGAATGAACGATCACAATTTCGTGCACCAATTACTCTGTCCAAAAAAAATAAATAATAAAATTGTCAAAGAAGCAAAATTTTCATAAATATTAATAAATTCACAACTACAATAACAATCAATCTTTAACCTATTAGAAGAGGTTGAGGAATCCAACTGGACTCTATCAATAACTAAGTCTTAAATAGAACCGCTTTGACTAAGCTCTTTTTGTAATGAATTCTCCTAGTATTTGATATTTAAGCGCATTATCATACCATATAGTAAATGTCGTATCCTGCCTTCGGTCCCCAGTACAAGTAGGCCTCAATAACAAAATTGTATGATATAGAACCTAATAATAATTAAACTCTTTAAGTCAGAATATTTAAAATTGTTCTGAGTTGACGATTCAATTATCAAATCCTCAATTGAAAATATGTTTTGATTTCTCAGGCAATATCATCAATAAAACTTTCATGAAAATAATTAATTATCTCCCAGTTAGTAAAAAAGTAAATACTTAGAACATTTATGACATACATTTGGTAATGCAAAAGCTTCAACATATCTTTTGAGAACCTGGTGATGTGATTCCTCAATATAGATGTGACCTAAGAAACATAAATATCAATCATAAAGGTAAAATATAATATTTTAGCTGGTTTATCTGCAACATAATTGTCATTGTTGTCTCAAACTTGCAATAACTTTTTACGGGTTACACATAATGAGTGTAAAATAAAATTATAACACAAGAAAATTTTATATAAGATTTTTTTAAAGTTAATATTATCCACTCTATTAATAAATTTCTTCCTCTAAATTTATTAGATTTTCGATTTTAACTCACTTGGATCCTCTAATAAAGCCTTGATCTCTAGCAAACATCTCACCATCTATAAGGAAAATCTCTAACTTTGAACATCAGAAAATAAATTTTATTTTATGCTTTGAAATTCTAAAAGATAACAAAGATTACATCAGAAAATAATTTTACTAATATAATTGTCAAGAGTTAGATAGTACGTCCACATTTGTTAGATATCAATATCAGTTTAGATTTCATGGGAGTAAAACTTATGGTGAGTTGGTTGAGTGATTAGTTTATAATTTATTTAAATAAGTATTAGAAGTTTGAATCCCGTCTTACATGCATATACACAATAATTATTGATCAGCGATAAATTCTTAAATGAAATTTTAATTCACACAGATTAATTCTCAATCTATTGAATTGAAAAATATCCTAAAAAATCATAAATATATAATTTTAAAATTTAAAATAGACAAGAACAAAATTTTTGTTTATTGATTAGTATTATTTCTTTGGCAAAACTGATGTAATGTCTCACAAATTTAATATTAGAATAAAATATTATTTTATTTCTTAACATTTGAGTTAAATTCTAATTTCGTTTCTAATATTTAAAATATCATATTTTTGTTCTAAATATTTTATTTTGTCTTATTTTATTCTTTAGTCAAAAATATTTTTTTTGCAAAAATATTATTTTTTAATTACTATTATTTATTTATTTATTTTTCTTTTACCAATTTCACTTTCAAATAACTATAACTACTGTTACTACCACCCCAATTACGACATTATTATTATCAGAAGATGATGATAATAAAAGAAACAGCTATGTATGAAAGATTTTCTTTTAGCTAAATGACTAAATTACGATAAAATAATTAAGAAGTTTGAGATAAAAATAAGATATTTTAACTGTTAAAAATAAAATTAAGACTTATTTTAAACATTAAAAATAAAAGATCTTAAATCCTAAAACAATTTAAACTGTTAAAGAACGCTATGGCATTTTTTATAATGAAATTAAATAATATATTTTAAATAATATTATAAATTATCTATTGCATTTTTTAAATTAAAACTTTTGTTTTATGAATTTAATATGCAGTCTCTTTCTTTTTTTTCTTTGCACTAAAAATTAACTAGACAAGCTTAAACCTTTTAAGAGATGCAAGCTAGAGAAATTTTTTGTCATTTTATCTCTTTGTTCTCTACATAAAGCATTTTAGATGCTTCGTTACTTAGTAAGTCTATTATAGTTAGTGGGGTACTAATTCCATTGTCTTTGAAATGACCTGTTTTCTCTCATTTTACATTTGCTCATGATGATCTGCTCCTTTTTTCAAGATAAGGTAAAATTAAATTTATCAGGTGTTGAATACCATGGATCAATTTTATCAAGTATCGGATATGAAAATAAATTTTGAAAAGTCAATAAAAGGCGTTATATTATTTGAATGTTTCTCATCAGAAGAGAGACATTTTTACCAAAAAAGTTTCTATTAGATTTGTAAATAACTTAAGTAAGTATTTTAAAAGCCTTCTATGTCATGAGCGGGTTCGAAAGTCCTCCTAAAATGATATTGATAGAGTCAATAGTAACTAGCTTCTTGGAAGGGCAACTTCTTGGATACAACAGGTCGTATGATTTGTTTAGTGAAATCTTTGATAGCATCATAGCATCCATCCAAGTGTGTATAATACAAGTTAGTCTTTTTCCTAATTCTCTTTGTGCAAAAATTGATTGTCTTGTGTGAGACAATCTATTGGGGTGGATCTGGAAGTCACGATTTACCCTTAACCTCGTGGAAAATTCTGATATCTGAAAAGGTAGGGTGATTTAGCTTTATTAGGGATTCTCTGATGGTAAATATATCTCTGCTTGATAAGTTTGTTTGGCAATTTTTGTACCATTAAGACAAAATGGCTAGGTAAGTATGTGTAGGATAACCGAATCAAGTGATTATTATCGTACGTATGGAAAGACATTGTTAGAACTCTAATTTTTTTAGAGAGGGTTTTGTTGGAGATAATATACGTCCATCCTTTTCGAAGGACTTCCACCTTTTGAAGAGATTCTTCACTTTCAAGCTTTTTCTCACCGAGTTCATCCAACTCCTCTCCGTCACTCAAATTATAAATATGAGGTTAAGAGAAATCTACTTCAACGTCGCTTTCAATTTCTTCGGGAGAAGGTTCTTGAAACTCAAGGAGTTCAATTTCGGATGCAAATTCATGACTAGGATGGCTTGATTCATGATCATCATCACCAAGGGAACTTGCTTCTTGATCTATCCCGTCCAATTCTTCATAGGGAACATGCCTTGGAGGTTGTGCACTATCCTCCTCAACATCAATCTCAAGCTTCTTGGAGGAATACTCTACAACTCTAGATTCCCATGGAGGTTTGGCATCTCCTAAGTCTTCGACCACTTCTTCCTCTTCAATAATTACGGTTGCCTCCAATTGTTCCAATACAAAGCCACATTCCTCATTTTTTACCGGGGTTCCTAATCTCTCCTTCATGCTACATTCTTGATTATATTCTCCACATGTAGCCATGGGAGTTCCTTGAGTGTCCAAACGTTGGGAAGCTAATCGACTTACTACCTCAGTCAAGGCAGCCGTGAATTCTAATACCTCCCTTTGCATCTCTCTTTGTCCTTGAAAAAGAACACCAAGAGTGTCATCCATTGGAGATTGGAGTGGATATGAGACTTCATTGCTTGGGAGAAAATGTTCTTGATAGGAAGGTGATTCGTCATGATAAGGAAGTGGCGGTTCAACACTCTCTATCTTTTCCACTTATTGCACAACACACTCCAGTCCCTTGTTCTCAAGTTGAAATTTGTTAGCCATGAGAGATTTGTGTGCTTTTCGGCTTTCCTTTAGCTCCATTTGATGGATAGTTGCTTGAAGTCGATCCATTGCTTCCTTAAAATAATCTGGTGGCTCTTGTTCCACTTGGCCAACATAATTAGGATTATATTGTGGTTGAAAGTTCGCATACATTAGAGGTGGTGTATATTAAAGTGGTGGTTCTTGGGAGTAATTGGGTTGGAATTGGGGTGGTTCTATGTATGGTTCATATGGCTCATAAGGTGGTTAGTATGGTGGATATGGGTTAGGGTCATACGGGGGTATTTGGTAACATCGGGCTTGTGAGTACAATGGTTCAAAACTATGTTGAGGAGGGGGCTCATAGGCATATGGTGGGGCTTGTTGGTAACTACAAGGGGGTCCACCATAGCTATTGGTTTGATATGCACCTTGGAATGGCTCTTGCTCATAGTACGTTGATGGAGGTTGTTTCCAAGAGGGTTGCTCAAATCCTTGTGGCTCCTCCCATCTTTGATTGTCCCATCCTTGATTCATGTTCTCATTTTAGCTTCCATTCCCTACAACATAATTTGAACCAAACTCATAGCCAAATGGGTGAGAATTCATAGTAACAAGAGAAAATAAAAACAAAACCTAATAAGAAATAATGAAAATAAACTCCTAAAACTAGAAACAACTAACAAAGAAATAAAAGGTAAACATATTCACAATATTCACAATAACCAATAATAAGACACACATTTGCAATTCCCCGACAACGGCGCCAAAAATTGATGGGGGGGGTAAATCGTCGGTAAAGATTTTTATAAAAATATCACGTTGCAAGTATAGATCCAAACCAACAATTAGACCTCAATCAATATTTAAATTGTTTGTCACAAATACAAACCCAATAAAATTAACCAAAGTATTTAAACACCAGGTCGTCTCTCAAGAAATTGCAGGGAAGTGTACTTACTATTGGTTATGGAAAATATTTTTTGGGGTTTTTGAATTAAGAGACAGGAAAGTAAAATGGCAAGAAAATAAAATAATACTTAGGAAAGCTCTTAACAAGAAAAGAGGATTAGAAGTCCTATCCTTATTACTATTGTCAATTGTGATGGTAAATGTGAATTGCCTTCACTTAGTTAACCTCAAACCAATGGAGGAAGGTCAAGTACATACAATCAACTTGAGTTCACAAGTCCTAGTCAACTGATAGAGAGAGACTAGCTTTGGTGAAATTCAAGCTAACTGGCAATCTTCAATCACCAATCAACAAAAGAGTTTTGATAACTCAAGAGTCTCTAATTGATCAATCCAAATTAAGAACATAAAAATCTAATTTAAAATCCTACCAAGCATTTTATCAAACACTTGGTAGGCACGAAATAAAAGCATAGAAAAGTAATAAGAGAATGAAAAATCTAAAACCAACAATTGCAAGGCATTAATAATAACAAATGAAGAAAGAAGCAATAAACATGAAATACCTCAAATTGCATTAAAAGGAAATTGAATCTAACATGAAGAGTTCATAAACTAAATTGGGAAAATAGAGAAATCAACAAGAGAAAATAAACTAAGATGCTAGAATAAGAGAATGCAGAATAGAAACTAAATTAAAGTAAGATAGAAATCTAAATTGGAGAAGAAATAAACCTAAAAACCCTAAAACCTAGAGAAAGGAGAGAGCTTCTCTCTCTAGAAAACTACATCTAAAACCTAACTAATGTGAAAGAGAAGTGAATGATTGATTTTCCCTTCCAATTCCACTCTACAGCCTCTAATGTGCATTTTCGGGCTTGAAACTGGGCCAAAAATAGCCCAGAAATCGCCCCCAGCGAATTCTGATATCTGCAGCACGTAATGCTTTATCAGGCATACGCGTCAGCCACGCGTACGCGTCGCTGAACAAATTCCTGGTCACGCGTACACGTCATCCATGTGTACGCTGATGTGTGAAAAACGATCCAACACAAAACTCACCGGCAAGTGTACCGGGTCGCATCAAGTAATAATAACTCACATGAGTGAGGTCGATCCCACAGGAATTGAAGGATTGAGCAATTTTAGTTTAGTGGTTGATTTAGTCAAGCGAACAAGAGTTGATTTGAGTGATTTGTATCCAACAAAAGCTAAATTGCTTTAAATTTAAAGGGAAAGGGATAATTGACAAGAATTTAAAGTGTAGAAAAATTAAAAGAGCTGAATCTTAAAGTGCAAGTAATGTAAATTGCAGAAACTTAAATTGCAAGAAATGTAAATAACTGAAACTTAAAATGCAAGAAATGTAAATAGCTTGAATAATAAAAGGATTTGGGGACTGGGAGTGCAGAAATTAAACAATCACAAGTAAATTGCAACAAGCAGAAGAGTAGAAGATGAATTGGATTGCAGTAGATCTAAAGCAGAAAGGTAAATTTGCTCGTAGAAACATTCAGCAGATAAACTAAATGAAAATGCAAGATCTCAGGGGTCAAGAGACTAGAAAACTAAGTCTAGATCTCACAACCTTCCTTAATCCAATCTAGAAGACAATTTAAAGAGGATTGAAGATACAAATCAGTAAAGAAGAACACAAATTCTTGAATTGTGTAGTAAATTGAACAAAGAAATCTTAAGAGGAGAGTGAGAAAGAATTTCCTCAATTCTTCACACTTAAGACTCAAGTAAAGCTTTGCAGAAAAGAAAACAAGAAAACCCAGAGGAAGAGAACTCAATTCTCCTCCCAATTCTCCAAGATCGAAAATCAAAGTAAAAACTCTCAAAATTACAAGTGAAAATTCTCAAAGAAGAAAAAAGGTCCTTTCTAAATCAAACTAGCTTCTATTTATACACTTCCTTCTAATGATCATTAAGCCTTGAATTTGGGCCCTTGGCCTTGATGGAATTGGGTTGAAGATAGCCTCCGTTGTTTGCTCTTGGTCTTGAGAAGAAATTCGTTTGCACTATGGACTTTGGGATCATTCACGTTTGAGTCAACGTTTGAGGCAAACGTTGACTCAAACGTCTTCGTGTAATGGCATCATGCAGAACGGGTGCTTGCTGTCACTCACGTTTGAGGTCAAACGTGAGCTCAAACGTGATTCTCCCCAAGGTAATTTTCAGCCAACGTTTGACCTCACGTTTGAGGCAAACGTTGGCGCAAACGTGAGCTCCTCCAGGGTACTTCTTAGGCCAACGTTTGACCTCACGTTTGAGGCAAACGTTGGCGCAAACGTTGAGCTCCTCCAGGGTGGCTGTGCTGTTATCCACGTTTGAGGCAAACGTGAACTCAAACGTGATCTTCTCAATGCTGCCTTCATTTCCATTCCTGCCATCCCCTTTCTTCAACCTTCCTCCAAGCTTTTTGGTCACCTATCATCAATCAACAAATGCATCAAAGCTATGCTAAAATCATGAGACTTCTTCTTATCCTTGACATATAAGCAATTATAGCACAAAACCTCATGAAAATGTATCAATTTACTCATGGTTGATTGAATCCAAGTACACATGAATTCTTACCCAAATGGCTTACTTGTAACTCAAGAAAGTGTATAAACCCTATTAAAAACAAAGGAAAAAGACTAGTAAAACTAGGCTAAGATGCCCTGGCATCACAACACCAAACTTAAATCTTACTTGTCCCCAAGCAAGCATCAAACATAAGAGAGAATGACATGAAACAGAGAAGTGTGCATATCCTTATTGAGCATATAGTTGAACTTGGTTCATGGGGTTTTTATGCAGACAATGGTGGCTCATTTATTGCTTGCTGTTACATAAGAGATGCTTCCTCAAAGGATCACTATGTTTGCTGCTATAAGGCTTTACTTTTGCTTGTTCCCTTGCTAACTTTTCCTTCTTTGTTTTGCTCAGAGAGCTTATTGTTCTTTGAAGGCTTGGTGAAAAATGTTGCAGCAGCCTTTGGCTTAATTTTGCTCAACATTCCTTCACCACAGACACATGGCTCACCCTTTTCTTCCTAGGATCATTGATGCCCAACATCTCTTTGGATAACTAAGTGTTTTGTAGCTAGGTTGCTCTTTATTGTAGACTTTCAGTTGGCAATCCCAAATCAATTGATCTAAGTGGCCAAGTTTTGAAATACTCCTTAGAACTTACTTGTCCAAGCATATCCTAGCACAAAATTACCACAGGCATGTGTCCTAGGGTCCAAGCTATTGGTGCCTAGCCTTATTATTTGTTTTCTTTGCCACTCTTGGCTTTTTCTCTTTCTTTTTCTTTCTGTTTTATTTCATTCTCAAGGGATCTTTAATGATACAAGCATTTATAACAGCAAACTAGTTCCTTCTTCAAAGAACAAATCATTATGCAGCATTTATTTTATGAGCCATGCATTAAATCAACAAATACCACCACTAACTTTCATTCTAACTTATACAACATTGGATATTTACTTCTTAATTCAAACATTTCTCTTTTATTGAATTGAAAAGGCACAGGGGACAAAGCATACATTTGATCAAGTGAAAGTGAATAAACACAAGAACACACTTAGGCTAGCCTACTTATTGCAAAGTTAAACAGACAGGATGCAAAGACTATTAAAATAAAATGACTTCCAACTAAACAAGCATGCTCTTTCTTTATTGAATATGATAAGCAAGGAGCAATTCCACCTTTCATTTGTCTTTCTTTTTCTTCTCACTTGCTTGTTTACTGGTTTCTCCTTTGCTTTTGCCTTTTAGCTTTTGCCAGAATCCATCTTTCTTCATTGTCTCTTCTACTCTTTCTTCAAGGAGTATTGCCTTGTCTACTTCTCTTTCACTCCTCCCCTTAAAGTATTCATCATAATTTGGAAATGCTGGTTCCATATTGTGTAGATGGTCTGCAATGTAGCTCAACTTTACTTGGCCATTTATGTTATAGTCAGCTTGAACTCCATACCTTGCATCCTGAAGGGTTGTGAATTCCTTGAGAGCTCTCATATTCTCAGCTTGCAGTTGGGTCAACTGGTTAAATGATTCATGAAATTGGAAAGCTTGTTCCTGTTGTATCACTAAGGATCTTGACTCATAATCCCTTTGTTGACTTATCATCCTCAACTGAAGCTCCTCTTGTCTTTGTTGAGATCTCGTGTACTGTGAATGGAATTCTTCTTGCTTCTCTTGAATCCCCATGTATTGTTGTAACAACCTCTCAATTGCCTCTTGCATCCAAACCATGTCCATGTTGTTCTGTGGTTGGAATTATTGCAGTTCCTCCTATTCTCCTTGTGGTTCTTCTTGTGGTTCTTCTCTTCTTCTCCCTTTTTGTGGCCTTCGACTCTGTTGTGTCTCTGTGACAATCATCATCCTCTCGAAGGTTACAGGTAGGCCTGGATTCAACCATGTTGGGTTTGCATCCTCCATTGGCACTTTGGCCTTCCTGCACAGCCGCATAATGGTACTTGGGAGTGTAGCCAAGCTCCAGCCGAATTCTTCTCTGCAATCCTTTGAATGTCACTTGTAATGATCTCGTGAACTTTCACTTCTCCTCCCACTACTATACAATGTAACATGATAGCTCTTTTTGTGTTGACCTCTGAGTTGTTCACTGTGCCTAGGATCGATCTCTTTAATAGCTCATACCACCCTTTTGCTTCAGGGGTGAGATCTCCTCTTCTCAAGTATTTGTACTTGTTGTTAGCATCTCCTACCCAATCCGTGTTCACCACACAGATATCACTAGCAATTTCATTATAGTCTGGGTCTTCATTTATTCTTTGGTGGTACCCTGGCTCATCAAAATGGACTATTTTTAGTCCTAAGAATTTCATGATAGTATTTGAACTAAAATCCACTTCTGTTCCCCGTACATAGCTCTTGTAAGTTGAAGCTTCATTCATATCAAGCCTTGGGGTATTAGCATAAAATTCCCTTATAATGTTTGCATTGATCCTAGTGATTGGTGAAGTGAGCTCTTCCCATCTCCTCTTTCTAATCTTGGCTTTCATTTCCTGGCATCCTTCATCCGGCAATAGAATTGGGACTTCCGGATATATCTTTTTATCATTCATCCATTCTAGTTGAAATTGGTGGTACCATGATTTGAACTTCCATCGATCATATTCGGGTTCACTTTCTTCAACTATGGGTTCCTTTCCTCTTATTCGTTTGGCCTTTGAAGAAGAACCATGCTCCCTTGAGTGGTTGGTAGCGTTGAGGTTAGGAGTTTATGGGGAAGGTTTGGATAATGTGATGCACTCTTGGAAGAAAAGTGTTTGAAGTTAAGGTGGTGTTTTGAGTGCACATGAACAAGGGTGTTTTGTTGCACAGGGTACGGTTTCTAAGCCTTAGTAGTGAAGAACACAAGGCTTGACTATCTGGAGTGCAAGATGTGTGTAACTTCTTTGTTCATGTACATGGCTCAAGTGAGGCTTTTTATAGTCACTTTTATGAAAGATGGATGGTTAGAATTCATAAGGACAATTTATAAATCAATGGTGTGCATGCAAAGTTGAATGAAGACAAAATTTGCATCTTCATGAAGTGTATCTCTTCGGTCTCAAAGTACTTTTCCAGGGTTGTACAGATTCTCCCTTCAAGCCATGTGATCCACTTTTGTCCTATGCTAACTTGCCTTTCTTTGTCTTGTCCCCTCCATTGAATAGTTCTCTGACTACCTAACAATCACAATAAGACAAGCATTATCAAACGGTAACAAGAGAGCCTTTCATATCTAGAACTATAGATTGACTATCATTCCTTATGCTTATCTAACCGTGACTTCCTTTTGTATATTTTTGGAGGACACCAAACTTAATGTTTGGTCGTATAGTCCAAAATGATGCTTCCTCCAACTATTGCCTTTAAAATTTCAATGTCACTTTTGGTTAAATCTTCATGAGAAGTACTTTATTTTATTTTAAAAAAAATTATTATATATATTGTTGTACTTTCATGAGATTCAAAACTCAAAAGATTCTTGACTTTCATGGCTTGTTCTTGCAATATGTACCACACCAGGCTGAATGATTGGTTACACAGCCCAAGGAACATATGTCATAGTGTGCTTGTGGGCACACCAAACTTAGAATTCGATCATATGCCCTCCAATGCCATGAACAGTTGCCAATTTTATCTAGAAAGAATTGAATTCAAGTTAGTGCAACAATTATTATTCATATTGAAACATTAAAGACAAAAAAACTAAATCATGGGTTGCCTCCCATGGAGCGCTCGTTTATTGTCACTAGCTTGACATTGGCCCCCATTAGGGTGGTTGATGACTGTAGTGTCTCAGCTTGTCCCCCCTCACTGTGAGCTTCCTTTTTGTTCCTTGATGCTCAATTTCAGCATGCTCAAGTGAGAGTATTTTGTAAACTGTGTAGTAGTCATTGGCTTGTTGGCTTGTTCCCAATTGTTGATAGATCAACTGTACTTCATCACCCTTGGAGAACCCCTCAGTTGGGATCTTCTTGTTATTCCACCCCTTTTGAGTCTTTTTCTTGCTTTTCTTTCTTCTTTTTGTTGATCCTTCTTCCTTGACAGTAGGCTTCACCTTGGGGCTTTTCTTCTCAGTGGTTAACACTTCAATTTCTTCTTGATTTCCCTCTTCGCCTCGCACAGTCTCATTCTCCTTTTTCCTTACTGTGTTGTTTGTTTCTTGCCTTGGAAAATAATCAGTGATTTCCTTGCTAGTTCCTTCCTTCCACTGCAAGTCTTCTTTGTTAATTTCTATGCAATTTTTCTTTTCATCTCTGAGCTGTGTCTCTGGAAAGACATTCAAGGTGATGCTTTCATCATGCATTCTGAGGGTCAGCTCTCCCTGCTCCACGTCTATAATGGCCCTAGCAGTGGCCAAGAATGGTCTCCCCAGTATAATGGAATCACCTTCATCCTTATCTGAGTCTAAGACCACAAAGTCTGCAGGGAATATGAATTTGTCCATCTTAACTAGAAGGTTTTCAATCACACCCCTGGGACATATCACTGACTTATCCACCAGTTTCAGAGACATTTATATTGGCTTCACTTCCTCTATACAAAGCTTTTTCACCAAGGAAGAGGGAATTAGGTTGATACTTGCCCCTAAATCACACATTGCCTTGTTGATGATCAATCTTCCAATGGTGCAAGGCAGAAAGAAACTTCCAGGGTATTCAAGTTTGGGTGGAAGTCCTTTTTGAATTAATTCCCTGCATTCTTCAGTGAGCAATATAGTTTTTTTCTCGTGCCAACTTCTCTTCTTATTGATGAGATCTTTCAGGAATTTCGCATATAGAGGCATTTGCTCTAATGCCTCAGCCAAAGGGATGTTTATCTCCAGCCTCTTGAAAATCTCAAGGAATTTGTGGAAGTGTTGATCCTTTGCTTCTTTATTGAATCTTTGGGGATATGGCAGTGGAGGTGTAAAGCTCTTCTCTGCTTGCTGCTATCCTTGGGTTTGTTCCTCCTTTTCTCCCCTTGAATTGTGTGGCTGGTTGTCCTTTTTCTCTGTTGGCTCTTTGTTGCTGTCCGTAGCTTTCTTGGTTGCTTCTTTGTTGTCCACCAATGTCTTTTCATTCCTTAGCTGTATAGCTTTGCACTCCTCTTTTGGATTAGAAATGGTGTCGCTTGGTAATGAGCTTGATGGTCTCTCAATAGCAATCTGCTTGGAAAGTTGTCCAATCTGCCTTTCCATATTTTTCATGGAAGCTTCCTGGTTCTTTGTTGTCATTTCTTGGTGCTTCATCATTTTTTCCATTAAGAGCTCCAAATTGGCGATCCTTTGAGAGTCTTGTGAGATTGGTTGGTTGTGGGGTGTTGAGGGTTGATGGTAAGTGTTTTAGTTAGGGTTTGATTATTGGATGGATGATGGTTAGAGTTGGGGTAATTGTTTTGTGGTTTTTTGTATGTATTTTGGTTATTATTCTGCTGGTTGTTGTGGTTTGTGTTTTTCCAACTGTTTTGGGTTGAATTCTTTTGCCATGGCTGTTGAGTCTGAGTGTGATTGTCTCCCCATTTGAGGTTGGGTGGTTCTTTCAGGAGGGATTGTAAGTGTCACCATAAACCTCATTGTGTCCAGAGCCTTGATTGTGCATGTAATTTACTTGTTCTTGCTGTTGATCTTCACAAGCTTCTTCACCTTGTCCCCATGTGGTTGATGGCTGACTTGTATTTACTGTTGCAACTTGGAGGCTATCAATACTTTTGGCCATTTGCTCAAATTGTTGCTGAATTTGCTGTTGCGTTATTTTGTTTTGAGCTAGGATTGAGTCCACTCCTTCCAACTCCATTACTCCTTTCCTTTGTGATGGTTGGCGTTGCCTTTGATGAGAAAAGAAATATTGGTTGTTAGCCACCATATCAATGAGGTTTTGGGCCTCCTCTGCAGTTTTCATGAGTTGCAAAAAGCCTCCAGCTGAGTGATCCAGTGCTTCTTGAGCCTTCAAAGTGAGTCCTTCATAGAAGTTTTGAAGCTTGTCCCATTCAGTGAACATGTCTGGTGGACATTTCCTGAGCAAAGCCTTGTATCTCTCCCCATGCCTCATATAGAGATTCAGCATCCAATTGTGTGAATGTTTGCACTTCAGTCTTCAATCTAATAATCCTCTGAGGTGGGTAAAATTTGGCAAGGAACTTGCTCACTAGATCTTCCCAAGTGTTGATGCTCTCTCTTGGAAATGTCTCCAACTACTGAATAGCTTTGTCTCTGAGGGAGAATGGGAATAGCAATAGCTTGTAGATGTCAGGATACATACCATTAGATTTAACAGTATCACATATCCTCAGGAAAGTGGATAAGTGTTGGTTTGGATCTTCAAGTGGCCCTCCTCCAAAAGAGCAATTGTTTTGGACCAATGTGATGAGTTGTGGCTTCATTTCAAAGTTATTTGCATTGACATTTGGGGTAAGAATGCTACTCCCACAATGTCTAGGATTTGCAAATATGTACGAAGCCAATACTCTCCTCTGTGGTGAATTGTTGTTGACCCCTCCTTCTGGATGATTGGAATTAGTGGGATCCCCTTCCATCTCGTGATATTCCTCCTCAGAATCTTCCTCTCCAACAACAGCCTTCCCTCTAGCTTCTCTTCTTATCCTTCTGAGAGTTTTTCGTCTTGTTCACAAAAGGTAGGTATAGCTCTCCTTGTACCTGACATACAAACAAAACACAAGAAACACACAAAACCAGAAAACCAATAACACTTCAATCTATTGCTAGAGTGAAGTTTTGGTTAGCTTAGGCAAAAATTCAAATAGTTAATGTGTTAGCTGAAAATAAAAGAAAGAAAAAAAATGCTTAATCTAGATCACCACCTCACTTAATCATTGTCAACCTAATCAATCCCCGACAACGGCGCCAAAAACTTGATGTGTGGAAAACGATCCAACACAAAACTCACCGGCAAGTGTACCGGGTCGCATCGAGTAATAATAACTCACATGAGTGAGGTCGATCCACAGGGATTGAAGAATTGAGCAATTTTAGTTTAGTGGTTGATTTAGTCAAGCGAACAAGAGTTTATTTGAGTGATTTGTATCCAACAGAAGCTAAATTGCTTGAAATTTAAAGGGAGAGGGATAATTGACAAGAATTTAAAGTGCAGAAAAATTAAAAGAGCTGAATCTTAAAGTGCAAGTAATGTAAATTGCAGAAATTTAAATTGCAAGAAATGTAAATAACTGAAACTTAAAATGCAAGAAATGTAAATGGCTTGAATAATAAAAGGATTTGGGGACTGGGAGTGCAGAAATTAAACAATCACAAGTAAATTGCAACAAGCAGAAGAGTAGAAGATGAATTGGATTGCAGTAGATCTAAAACAGAAAGGTAAATTTGCTCGTAGAAATATTCAGCAGATAAACTAAATGGAAATGCAAGATCTCAAGGGTCAAGAGACTAGAAAACTAAGTCTAGATCTCACTACCTTCCTTGATCCAATCTAGAAGACAATTTAAAGATGATTGAAGAGACAAATCAGTAAAGAAGAACACAAATTCTTGAATGGTGCAGTAAATTGAACAAAGAGATCTTAAGAGGAGAGTGAGACAGAATTTCCTCAATTCTTCACACTTAAGACTCAAGTAAAGCTTTGCAGAAAAGAAAACAAGAAAACCCAGAGGAAGAGAACTCAATTCTCCTCCCAATTCACCAATATCCAAAATCAAAGTAAAAACTCTCAAAATTACAAGTGAAAATTCTCAAAGAAGAAAAAAGGTCCTTTCTAAATCAAACTAGCTTCTATTTATACACTTCCTTCTAATAATCATTAAGTCTTGAATTTGGGCCCTTGGCCTTGATGGAATTGGGTTGAAGATAGCTTCCGTTGTTTGCTCTTGGTCTTGAGAATAAATCCGTTTGCGCTATGGACTTTGGGATCATTCACGTTTGAGTCAACGTTTGAGGCAAACGTTGACTCAAACGTCTTCGTGTAATGGCATCATGCAGAACGGGTGCTTGCTGTCACTCACGTTTGAGTTCACATTTGAGGTCAAATGTGATTCTCCCCAAGGTAATTTTCAGCCAACGTTTGACCTCACGTTTGAGGCAAACGTTGGCGCAAACGTGGCTCCTCTCCAGGGTACTCCTTAAGCCAACGTTTGACCTCACGTTTGAGGCAAACGTTGGCGCAAACATTGAGCTCCTCCAGGGTGGCTGTGCTGTTATCCACGTTTGAGTTCACGTTTGAGGCAAACGTGAACTCAAACGTGATCTTCTCAATGCTGCCTTCATTTCCATTCCTGCCATCCCCTTTCTTCAACCTTCCTCCAAGCCTTTTGGTTACCTATCATCAATCAACAAATGCATCAAAGCTATGCTAAAATCATGAGACTTTTTCTTATCCTTGACATATAAACAATTATAGCACAAAATCTCATGAAAATATATCAATTTACTCATGGTTGGTTGAATCCAAGTACACATGAATTCTTACCCAAATGTCTTACTTGTAACTTAAGAAAGTGTATAAAACCTATTAAAAACAAAGGAAAAAGACTAGTAAAACTAGGCTAAGATGCCCTGGCATCATACGCGTCGCATGTCTCCTGCACGCGTCGCTACCAGATTCTGAAATGCTTGATTCCTTGTGTTCCTTCCACTTTCGCATGCTTTCTTTCCATCCTCTAAGCCATTCCTGCCCTATAAACCCTGAAAATACTCAGCCTACATATCACGACATCGAATGGTAATAAGAGAGGATTAAAATTAGCAAATTTAAGGCCAAAGAAACATGTTTTCGATCATAGTACAAAATTAGGAAGGAAAATGTAAAACATGCGAATTATATGAATAAGTGTGAGAATAATGGATAAAATCCACTCAATTCAGTACAAAATAAACCGTAAAATAGCGGTTTGTCAATCTCTCTACACTTAAACATTAGCATGTCCTCATGCTAAGCTCAAGAGAACCATAAAAGTGAAGAGGAATGGTAGGACTTATTAAATGTGACCTATCTATATGAATGCAACTAAATGTGAAATGCTTCTACCTATTTGGTTAAAAGTGAATAAATTCTCTAGGAACAAATATGAACCAGATTCTACTAATTCAAATCTCAAAATAAAGTACAAGTAAACTTGCAAGAAGAAAGCTCATGAAGGCCGGGAACAAAGAATCGAGCATCGAACCCTCACCGAAAGTGTATACACTCTAATCACTCAAGTGTTTAAGGTTTAATTCTTTCAATTCTATACTAAAATTGCTTTCTAAGACTTTCTCTTCTTCTACCAATCAACAAAAATTTAATGCAAGAATACACATATCAAGAGGTCTTTTAAGGGTTGTAATGGGGTTCGGGTCAAGGTAGGAATATATTTGGTTAAGTGGGCTAAAATCTGAATCCTTGATTAACCTAAACTTCCCACCTAACTTAAGACAATCCATGTAATCAGAGTATAAAATTTAACTACCCATTAACTATGTTTTCCACATATTCATGCATCTGAGTTTTGAGTACAGTACATATGCATTGCTACCATCATTTACTTTGGGGCATTTTGTCCCCTTTTTATTTATTTTCTCTTTTCTTTTTCTTTTTCTCTTTTTTTTCTTTTCTTTTGTTTTTCTAAATGCATATGATTAACGTATTGAATGCATAAACATGTCCTCAACATTCTTTGCACATTTTTACAAAAAGTATATAACACCCAATTCTCAAACCGAATGTTTCCAACCCAATTTTCTCACACTTAATTCATGAGCACTCTCACTAGTCTAAGCTAACCAAGGATTCAAATTAAGGATATTATTATTTTTCGCTTAGAGTTAATAATTTGCTAAAGTAAAGAACAAAAGGGGTGAAATGGGCTCAACATTGGTTTGCAAAGAATAATGAAAGGGTAAGACCATATAGGTATGTAAGCTCAGTAAAACAAAGGTCTCAATCACATAAGTGCATGCATACATCAAACAATGGAAATATAGAATAAAGCAAGGCAAAGATCACAATTTTAGAGAGAACAACATACACCAAAACAAAATATTGGTTGATAAGATGCAACCAATCAAATAGGTTCAAAAAGCTCACTGGGTTTTTAATTCGAATTAGTGAAATGCTATAGAATAGTTTCCAATTCTTCATAGGGAACATGCCTTGGAGGTTGTGTACTATCCTCCTCAACATCAATCTCAAGCTTCTTGGAGGAATACTCTACAACTCTAGATTCCCATGGAGGTTCGGAATCTCCTAAGTCTTCGACCACTTCTTCCTCTTTAACAATTATGGCTGCCTCCAATTGTTCCAATACAATCCACATTCCTCATTTTCCACCGGAGTTCCTAATCTCTCCTTTATGCTACATTCTTCATTAGATTCTCCACATGCAGCCATGGGAGTTCCTTGAGTATCCAAACGTTGGGAAGCTAATCGACTTACTACCTCAGTCAAGGCAGCCGTAAATTCTAATATCTCCCTTTGCATCTCTCTTTGCCCTTGAAGAAGAACACCAAGAGTGTCATTCATTGGAGATTGGAGTGGATATGAGGGTTCATTGCTTGGAAGGAAAGGTTCTTGATAGGAAGGTGGTTCGTCATGATAAGGAAGTGGCGGTTCAACACTCCATCTTTTCTACTTGTTGCACAACACACTCCAGTCCCTCGTTCTCAAGTTGAAATTTGTTAGCCATGAGAGTTTCGTGTGCTTTTCGGCTTTCTTTTAGCTCCATTTGATGGATAGTTGCTTGAAATCGATCCATTGCTTCCTTAAAATGATCCGGTGGCTCTTGTTCCGCTTGGCTAACATAATTAGGATCATATTATGGTTGAAATTTCGCATACATTGAAGGTGGTGTATATTGAAGTGGTGGTGTATATTAATCCAAGACATACCTTTCGGAGATTTTAATTTTTTTCTAATTTTAGGACAATAAATTTGGTTACACAAATTTCATATTTTTCTATTGAGAATTTATAGCATTTCAGATTGGGTCATGTACTACAAAACAAATTTGATATTATCAAACAAATATATCCTTGTGTGCAGTTTCTTATATCTACTTGCTCTAAACTATGTGACTTTTGCCATTATGCTAAGCAAAAATGATTATCATATACCGGTGAAACAACAAATTTAAACAGTTTTGATTTAGTACATATCGATATCTGGGGGACAATATCACTTATTTCTCTACAAGGTTATTAATATTTTTTAATTGTAGTAGATGATAAAACCAGATTTATATGGATTTATTTCATGAAATTAAAGTCAGAGGGCAGCAGTTTGGTTCAGAATTTTGTTGCCTATGTGAAAACTTATTTTAATTTTCAAGTAAAGATTATCTGAACTGACCATGGTCCTGAGTTTAAATTTGATATATTTTATAATTCACAGGGTATTGTGCATCAAATGCCATGTGTTGAGACACCTCAACAAAATGGTATTGTTGAGTGGAAACACCAACATATTCTTAACATTGCAAGAGCATTAAGGTTTCAATCATCCTTGCCAAAAACTTTTTGAAATTTTGCTATTGGTTTAGCTAAATATTTAATTAATAGACTTCCAACTCCAGTTTTAAAAGATAAAACCCCTTATGCTACCTTATTTGGCAAGGATGCGGATATTAATAACCTTAAAGTGTTCAGATGCTTGGCTTTTACTTCAATGTTAACTCATGAATGAAAAAAATTTGATAAACGAGCAAGAAAGAGTATTTTTCTTGGCTATTCAACTGGCACAAAAGGATATAGTCTGTTTGATATTCACACTAGAGAACTATTTTTGTCTCAAAATATGGAGTTTTATAAATGTTATTTTTCTTATAAATCCTTTCATGATGGCATGACAAAAAATTCTATAAATATTTTTTCTCTACCTTTTGCTGATTCTAATTTTAATGGATTTGATCCTTTTACTTATGATTCTTTAGATTTATTTCATCCATCTCATGAAAATATTGATTCTTTTCATGAGCCTAGGAGCCCTACCTCACTCACTGATTCACATGTAGCTTCTAGTAGTCTATCAAATAGTGCATCATCTAATTTATTCAAATGATGACATGTATCATCAAGATTTTAGAAGATCAACTCGTACATATAAACTACCTTCTTATCTTCAAGATTATCATTGTATGTTACTTAGAACAGAAAAATCTAATAATCAATCATGTTACAAGCGGTACGATCTATCTCATATGGTGGATTATAGGAAGCTGTCCCCTGCCCATAGAGCATTTTCTCTAGCAATAACCACAACAGTTGAACCAAAGACTTATGAACAAGATATGTAGAACGAATACTGGAGAAATACAATTAGTACTAAATTGCTCGCTCTTGAGAAGCATAAGACTTGGTCTATCACTTCTTTGCCTCTTGGAAAGCACCTCATTGGATGCAAGTGGATTTTTAAAGTGAAGTTTCATCCAGATGGTAGTGTTGAACGCCACAAAGCACGTCTTGTGGCTCAAGATTTTTGTTAACGAGTTGGCTATGATTACTTTGATACATTCATTCCGATTGTAAAAATCACCACTTTACGACTTATTCTTACTCTTACTTCTGTCTATGGCTGAAAACTTCACCAACTAGACATTAATACAACATTCTTGCATGGTGAATTACAAGAAAAGGTTTATATAACCCTCCTAAGGTCTCGATGTTTCAAATAGTACTGTTTGTAAGTTGAATCGTTATTTATATAGCTTGAAACAAGCAAACTGTCAATAGAATTTAAGATTAAGTGGTTTTTTCGATAACATGGCTTTATCAAGTCTTCTCATGATCACTCTTTGTTCACCAAGCACACTAACCTTGGCTTGGCTATTATTATTCTTTATGTTGATGATCTTGTTTTATCTAGAGATAATCTATTTGAAATTGAATCCATTAAAAGGGCTCTTGATGCTGAATTTAGTATTAAGAACTTAGGCCGGTTGAAATTTTTTCTTAGAATGAAAGTTGCTCGTAGTTCCAAAGAGATTGCTTTGTATCAACGTAAGTACATTCTTGATTTGCTTGAGGAATATGGTATGTTGGAAGCTAAACCTGCTTCAGTTCCTATGTTGTATAATGAAAAATTTTTTAAGGAGAGTGGAACAAGATTACATGGATCCATTACAATATAGAAGATTGTTCAGACGACTCCTATATCTCACCAATACTCGTCCGGACATTGCTTTTGCAGTTGGGAAACTCAACCAAATTTTGGATTGTGCAACTGATGACCATTACAAGGCAGCACTACATATTTTTCGATACATCAAAAAATCTCCTTCTAAGGGTCTTTTTTCTCTTCAAATAATGATCTTAAATTGAATGGTTATGTTGATTCAATTTGGGCAACTTGTTCCGATACTCGTTGATAAATAATTGGGTACTATTTTTTTTTAGGTTCTTCGTTAGTGTCTTGGAAGAGCAAGAAGCAAACAACTATAGCATATTCTTCCTCAGAAGCTGAATATCGTACCATGGCACAAGCAACTCGAGAAGTTTAATGGCTTCTTTATCTTTTTAATGACTATCATGTATCCCATTCTCAGCCGATCAATCTCTATTGTGACAAACAATTAGCGATGTACATTGCATCTAATTCAATTTTTTCACGAAAAAACCAAGCACATTGAAGTAAATTGTCACATTATTTATTACTTGACATAAAATTATCAAACTTTAAAATAAAAATATCTTTTTTTATAATAATTATAAAAATTTGTATCAAAATCTGATATCTAAAATCTTTTTTAGTATATATGTTTAATATTTAATTTTTTTTAATCATATTTTTAAATCTTTCAATAATTTTTTTTATCGTTTGAAATTTTTTTTGTCAACGATATAAATTTTTAGATACTATTTTAATAATTTAATCTTTGTTATTATTAGTAGGTGCTACATGTGCTTATCAGTACCACGCACTTATCAAATAAAGCTGACCTGGTGGCATATTTAATTTGTGACAATATGGTTTAATTAATCTGCTAAACCACATTCATTACGTAATTAAAACAACTAAGAGTTCCACTCAAGTCATGCAATAAATTTAGAAAAAATCTAGAGACTAGCAACTTTATTAAATTCTGACTAGTATATAACTAACAAAAAAAAAGTGAGTAATTTAATTTTATATTATTGGATAAAATTTCACACCATTAAAAATATTATTAATAACTACTTGATAACTACAAATCACAAAAATTACTGCCCCTAACACTCCTCGTAAATTTAATATACGCTTCCTCTATATTATTGTTAAACCGGTCATCATGATAGGAAAATAACAAAACACGATCATTAATCTGTTAACAAAAACTTAAGACATTTAAAAGTTGAATAATTACAAATCCAAAACATATATAGAAACTACATATTTAAATTTCATATTTTTAACTATTGGATGATTTTTAGAGTTTCCCTTCTTAAATTATCCAAATCACCATCTTTTCAAAAACATAAGTAGGGATATAAGTTGTAAATTAATGTTCTAAACACTTATTGTAACTTCTAAAATAAAATTTTAAAATTATCAATAAACCTAATATATAAAAATATTAGCATTTTCCAATATTAAAATTTTTTTACTATAGTGCCGTTAGGACACTATAGTAGTTGCATTAAAAAAAAGGAAAAAATAAAAAAAGAAAGAAAAGAAAAGAGTACTTGCATTACTTTGATTAATTACTATATTTAGATGGCTGAGATATTAGAACGCAATAATATTGAAATGTAGTGCGCAGACCCAACTTTATTTTAAATTTTCATACAAGAAAATAGTTGTGTTCTCATCGTATTTTAATTAATTATTGGGTTTAGCTAATACATGAATATTAGAAAGATAATAACTAAATTATTTTATTTAATTTAATATCCATA
>NC_029794.2:22087112-22089231 GCF_000816755.2 Arachis ipaensis | reverse complement strand
TACAAAATTTAGTTTTTAATGCATTATATATTTATTAAAACAAAAAATTCGAAAATTTTTACTAATAATAGCATTAAAGCTAAACTCATAATTATTTTATGCAATTATGATAAACGATTAATAATTATTGGGTGGTTGTAAAGCAAAGGCACACAACCACAGTGGCATTAATTAGTGAAAAACCAATCTTAGATGCTTGTTCCACACACATGCTGTGTGTCTTATGTTCACCTTCAACTCCTATAAATTCCACCTTTGGCAATGCAAATTTCATACAAGAACATTTATAGGCAGCAAAAACATATATCCTACTAATTAACCTACCTTTAGTTTAGTAATTGTTGTTTGTCTTTGCAGAGAAAAAAATGTCTTCAATTGGGGCAAGTTCAGCTCACATTTTTGTGATGAAGAAGAGGCAGGAAGAGAAGATGAAGAGAATGGAAGAGGAAAGAGAAAGAAGAGGTGAGGTGAGTGGTGAAGAGAGAAAGGTAGTTGCTAGTTTTAGTGTTGGAAAGAGTAATCAGGTTCATCCAGGTGTTGAAGAACAAGTAGTCAAACCCGCCTAATAAGGTTGATTCACCAACAAGAAAATAGTAAGCTCAAATTAAAGTCCTTGTGAGTCATGTAACTTATTTTTCTTTTTGTTTTGTGTATGATTAATTGTTAGAAGTTTTATTTTACTTAAAATTAAGTAGCCAAATAAACCCTGAGGGGGGAAAATGTAAAGGTTGTTTTACTTAGGATATGTATAGAAGTATAAATTCTGAGTGATTTTAGCAGTGTGTGCCATGTTTTGGTAGAAGTCCTGTATCTGTTAAGAGTATGGACTTCATGGTATTAATAAGTATGAGAAAATTCTCATGTGTCTAGTTGTTTATGGAGTTGAGTTAAACTTATTAGCTCAATTCTAATATAGTATCATCAGTTATATGTAATATGTAATATATTGCTACTTATATATTAATTAATTATAGATATAGTTTTTATAAACCTGATGAGTCGAATAGAATAAAAGCATCTACTCTCAACTCTCTCTCTCTCTCTCTCTCTATTCATTTTTCAATTTTTAAGAATTTGTTATCCAATTCGAGTCTCTCTCTCGGAATTAATTTTTCAATTTTCATGAATTTGTTATCTAATTCGAGTGGTATATATCTTGACAATCTCGTTATTTCTCAATTAGTTTTTTGTGTTAAATTCGACTCATAATCTCATGGAGCATCACAATCCATTCAATACTAATTGATATTGGACAATAATTGACGTATATTCTCATTGAAAACTTGCATTTCAGTTTCATGTTGATTTCCATTGGTAGAAGTTAGTGGGGAAAGGAATTTATAAAAGTAGTTAGTTATAATAGTTGGTTAGTATTAGCTAGTGTACTTTGCTTTTTTGAATATGCCAAGCGGGCAATTAATTTGTCAGAGTTAGTTAATGGAGGATTATAATTAGATAGCTATGTTAAGTTTGTATAAAAGCAATAACTTGTATTGTAATTTGCCAGAATTACGTGAGGGAACAAGTTAGAACTCCTCCAATTCCTCCCAAATATCTTTGACATTCGCAAATAAATGTGTGCTAAATATTCGAGGGAAGATTGCACCATATAACATTTTGTAGGATTTTAGGATTTAATCATGCATGAAGTCAATAAAGTACAAAAATATTCACTATAGAAAATTATTTATTATTGTCAAATTTGCTATAAAAATCCGTCAATAATAAAATTATTGACAGTAATACAATTACAATTTGATAGAATATAATTAAAAAAGCTTTGTCCGGAGAAAGTTACTGTCCAAATCCTAAAATCCAACACTAATTAATACCGAAAAATCCGCCAATAAGCATATTTAGGAGAATGAATATTAAAAAATGTTATCTTCGGTAAAAATTTGATGAGAATCTTGGTGCCAAATTTAATTTTTGCATTATTTATTAGTGTCAAATTTATCTGATCATAAATCTGCCTGTTATAAATAAGTATAACTATTATTTTAGAATTAAATTTAAACAGTTATCACCAAATTTTTTTCCTAATAAATCTGTATAAACAACAATTTTATTTTTTGAAAATATATCTATTCAATATTCTCATTATAACCTGCCATCAGAT
>NC_029794.2:22079058-22086953 GCF_000816755.2 Arachis ipaensis | reverse complement strand
AATAATTATCGAAATGTGAGATAACAAATGTAAGAAAAAATTAATGACAAACAAATAAATTCTAATGCGAAACAAATATGAAATAATAAATGTAAGAAAAAAAAGAAATGTCTAAGCATGGTTTATGTGTTCTCATAGTCATTTGCATCATCCTCCTAGCTATCCCCCAAGTCCAGCAGAGGCAGCAGTAGAGGTGCCAGTACCGGTGCTGGTGCCAGGGGAGATGAGAACGAACCCCTCCATCAAAAGTTCTATTGCATGTACGTATTTAGTCATAGTAAACCGCCATCTATTATCTCATATTTTGGATCTGCTCTAGCTCTTGCTTCAAGGATTCCATCTCTATATCACGTATATCATGCTATGCCATACATGCAAGAAACTCCTTATACCTCTCCTCAGACTGATGTAGCTGTTGACCTTAATCATGTAGATAGGCTCTGAGTGAAGTTGTAGACCTGCTCGCGCAGATCAACGTTCAAGGGAGTTGGAGCGCTGGTGGCTGAGGTGGAGGAATCCCTGAAGCTGGAGGAGCAAACAATGCCGGCAAAGAATCTACCTACTCAATATATGTGGTTCTTGTATGGCTCGAATACGATCTGAGGCCACACTCTAAGGATCCACTATCACTAAACAGGTCGACTCGTGCCTTCATTTCCCAAAATGCATAGACTGCTAGGTCATGGCCTCCAAGTTCTGATAACAAATGACATATAAATATTAAGATAACTATAGTCACCATTATTTGAAAAAGGATTATATGTTATAAAATAAAGATAATTATTAATTACTCACCATTAAGTTCTCAAACTGCTTATCAGTATATCTTTCCGTATTCTCTTTCAGTGTGATACAAGAACACATCCACAAAACATGTATGTACTAGATTTCTTGGGAGTTGCTTGGACTAGGTATGATTCATGTTAGGAACATGTATGGATCCTTCATGCATATTTTAGGAGGTAGAGGGATGACAACAACAACGACAATGTGGCATCCTAAGGCAGATGTGGTAGCTGGGGATAGTGGAGGGAGGAGAGGTGTGAATTTTAGTGGTTGCAAAGTGAAGGGAGAGGAAGGTGTGTCAGGAATAAATCCCTAGCATACCATCGAAAAAATCTAATAGTAAGTTATTTTTGTTAAATGAAACGCAACGTTTCAACCCAACTGCTAACCCTCGTATTTTCCGACGAAAATTCCAATGGTAAATACACACCACTTTGATGTTTTTTTTGGCCATTTATTACCATCGAATTTTTTTATGAAAATGTTATTCCGATGGTAATGCTTTGCTAAAATTTATTTTCCCTTCATACCATTGGATTTTATGGCAGAAAACCTAATGATAAAGTCTGTGAAAAAAATTTGACTGTAAATACGATGGTACTGAGCGTGTTTTCTGTAGTGATTACATCTATCCAGTTCATTTAGAGACATATCCATCAATAAAAATCATGCGCTTGAATGCACTTCAATTGATCCATTAAGTGCACCAAATTTTAAAGATCATATGGTGAGAAAGTCTAACATCCATTGATGGATATTGCTTCGTTCAAACTCTTCAAAGTTCATGATTCAACATTAGGTTGACAAATACTATGCACGTCCTCACTAATGTAATTCTTCTCTAGTCCACGGTCACTGCCCCAGAAAAAAATTGTTTTATTGATGCAGAATTTTAGGTTCGAGCAAAAAGAATAGCTAGTGAAATTGGCGAATTTGAAGATCAGCTTTAATTAATGAAAATCCTCAAGTTACAAATACAGTTTTCTATTTCTTATAAATGTTATCTCTACGATGTCTAAGAATGTATGTTGATGGTTAACAAAGCTAAATATACTTAATAATTTTATTAACTATCTAAGAAAATTTTTCTTGAGTAATATAACCAAACTAGGTGTCTTCTGAATGTAAGAAAGTTTAAATATCAAAGAATATAGCCTCAAAAGGTATGCTGTGTAAAATACATAACATCAGAAATACTCAAGCAACCTCAGAAGTATTGTAGCACAACTCAAAAACATGTAGGTCTCATTCCTAGCCATGAAACTACTTACCTTAAGAAATCATTTAATGAAACTATTTATCTTGCGTCCAACATTTAAATTTGAGTGTGCTCAATAATTCAAATGTTTACGCTTTCTCTCTCATATGTAAAAAACATACTATGAAGCTATTAAAAATGGAAAAAAGCGTTGACATATACAAAAAAAAAAAGCATTTTGACCTTCACCATATTTTTGAGGAATAATAAGATAAAAATAGAAGTGCTACCTATATATAAGATCCAAAGTCCTGGAAGAAGAAAAAGCTATTGTTGAAACAAACAAGTGTTATGTTTTCATATTTTCCAAGTTCTGTATTCTTTTCTTCATTCTTTTGAAGAAATTTTTTCTTCAAGTTGTAATTTAGACAAATTGTATTTTCGTATCTTTGACCAGATTACAGTTTTGTATATATAAGACTAGTTTGTATCCATCTATAACATCTTTCAATAATATTAGAGTACTAAGAAAAGATTCACAAAAGTTTTTAATTTCCTTAACATTCTAGTTATCACTATTTATTTTTTAAATCAACGGTTTTGCATTGTAACATGATCTAGTAAAGATATCTAATCCTGAGAAGACTTAAGGAAAGAATATCTTATGTCTTTAGGCTAAGTTATGGTATAATCCAAGGTTCTGAGAACTGGACTGGTCATTGAACTGCTTTACTTATTGGTTCATTAGTTCACTAGTCCAACCGGTCCAACTGTGGTCCAACTGAAAAAACCGTCTTAGAATAAAATAATAAATAAATTATAGAATAATTCTCATTAACACAATAAAAGACAATCAATAAATCATCAACACAATAAAAATTATAGAACATGTTTATTGCTATAATATAAAATTATAGAACATGTTTGTTTAATAGTTAATACATTGATAGTGTTAAATATTTTCCAAGCATCTAATCAAACGTGTTTTTAGATGATGGTAAAAATTCATAATTGAGTCGTGTAAACCATCTTTAGAAAGATACTTAAAATAGGATTAATCCTTTAGCTTCTAAAACATAAAATCCAAAAAACTTGTTAAGAAACCTCTGTTTTATCACCATACTTCCTGAAGCACTTAGTGTTGTCTACTAGCATGTTATTTATTATTATGACTGCCTCCATTACCAATTTATTGTGCTGATGATTTTCAATGCTGCAAGCTACTTCACTCCCAATTTTGAGCTGCTCCCTATTAAAGTTTCAAGTAGATAATTCAAAACATATTAATGCTATGGCTCAAAGCATATTAAAGCTGGAGGTGTATGCATGTATTTAGTGAAATCAAAGCAAAACTAACCATGAGAAGAACATTAAACTTACTTGTGGTTTTCATAAAAAGCATTTCATCTGTTTTACAAGAATCAAATATAAACTGCTTAAATGCTCATCAATAAAATATGAAAATTATATAGATGTTTTGCTCTCTGAAATGAATAGTCCAATTGTTAAGTTACCCCAATTGTCAGCATTATGGTTGGAAGAAAACCTCAAAGCTTGAAATTTCTCTAAGCAGCTTCTATTACTAGTATCATAGACTACTCACAATCACAAAAACTCTAATATTATAACATAATAAAGAGAGAAACAAAATTAGAAACTAAAAATCACGCTAATAGTAAAGTTTTGTAACGACTTATTATACATCAAACTCCAAAAGATGCACCATCAAGTTTTTAACATAGTTTTCACAAGGTTAACACAAAAATTAACATGCTTTAACAAAGATTAACAAAGTTTTCAACCCAATTATAACAAGCTCAGCACAATGATTAACAACAAAAAAAGTACTGAATGAGGTAATGAGCACAAAATCAAGAAACTTTAACAAAATTTAACAACAGACAACATAAATAAGAACCAGTAAGAACAAGCCAATAACAGTTTATCAGCATCAATTTATCAACAATCAATAAGCCAGTAACAGAGTTAATCAATCAAGAACAGGCCAGAACAAGCCAAAGTAGTGAGCAAAGCCAATCAACCAAGAACAAGCGCTAAGCACTGACAGAGCAACCAATTAACTCAAGCACAAAGTAAAAAAAGAAAATAGCAATACATCACATAATCAATAATCATCAATCAATAAAACACAAAACACCAACTGTGAGCAATAAAAAACGACGATCACTAACCATCGAAGAACAAGCATGAAGAGGGTTTGATTTATGAACAAACAATAAGAAAAACACAAAGAACAAGATCTAGCAGTAAGCATTGACCTTCGATAGACGACAGAGAGCGGTTGAGCGCGACGGACGATGGCGACCAGGTGATAAACCACTATTTTATGATATATTTTGGACTCAATTGAGTGGGTTTTATCAATTATTCTCACACTTATTCATGTAAATTGCATGGCTTTAAGTTTCCTTCCCAATTTTGTGCTATGATTGAAAACATGTTTCCTAGGCCTTAAAATTGTTAATTTTTAATTCTCCTTTATTACCATTCGATGCCGTGATGTGTTTGTTAAGTGTTTTCAGGTTTACAGGGCATGAATGGCTTAAAGGATGAAGATGAAGCATGTTAAAGTGGAAGGAGTACAAGAAGTTGAAGATTTGAGAAGCGAGAAGCGACGCGCACGCATGACCGACGCGTGCACGTGACCAGGAGCGTCGTTCAGCGACGCGTACGCGTGGACAGATGCAAGGTTCAGCAACGTATACGCGTGGCCGACGTGTATGCGTGACAAAGCGTCACGTGCTGCACTTAACAGAACTCGCTGGGGGCAATTTCTGGACTGATTTGGACCCAGATCCAAGGCCAAAAACACAGACTAGAGGCAGAGATGGAGCTGAGACTGACACACTTTCACTTTTCACTTTAGTTTTTACTTAGTTTTGAGTTCTAGAGAGAGAAACACTACTTCTCCTAGGGTTTATGATGTTCTTAGTTCTACTTTGAATTGGATCTAGAGAGAGCTGCTGCTACCTTCAATTGGAGTCATCATTCTTACAGTTTTCTTCTCCATTACTTCTATTACTTTTGTTTTTCCATTTAATTGCTCTGAATTCATGTTTGAATCTTGTTATTTTTGAATTTATTAATGCATCGAATTATTTTTTACATTTAATTTTAGTACTTGTTTGATTATGCTTAATTATTGTTCGTGCCATTTTTGATTTAATTAATTTTTCACAATTATCATGTCTTTTATTTACTCCTATTATGTTTTTATGAAAATGGCATTCATGTTAATGGAGTAGATATTCCAACTTGGTTTAGGGGTTGATTAATTGGGATCCCTTGAGTTGTGATACTCAAGTATTGTCTGTAATTGGACATTGCTTGACTAACTCAATCTTCACCAACTCTAGTCTTTTGCTATGAAGTGATTAGGACTTGTGAGCTAGAGTTAGTAAAACCACTTGACTTTCCTTTAGTTGTTAGAGGATAACTAAGTGGAAGCAATGAACATGTACTATTCTACTTGGGAAAGACAACAAGGATAGAAACCCCAATTCTCTCTCCTAACCAAGGCCTTTCATTTCAAATACATAACACCTCTTGTTATTATTTATTGATATAATTCCTAGCCATTTATTTTTCTATTCTCAAATTCAAAAATATCCAGGAAAATCCTAACCAATAATTTGCATCTTGTGTCAACTCTTTGGAAAATGACCCGAGATTCTACTCCCAATTATTTATTCTTAATTGTGACACAATTTTAAATTGATAGTGAAAATTTCGTCAGTTAAGACTGGACTTGAAACACTATTCTTATCAGAAATTCTTAACTGGCATTTTTCCATCCATCACTAGGCAATTGGTGAAAGCGAAGTAGCAAACGCCGATAGCAGAAGATGGAAGTTCTTGAGTGCGACGGAGGTGAAAACAGTAGTCTCTCACTCTGACAGACGGCGACAAGATTGGCGGAGGCTAGGGTTTACTTTCTTTAGTGGAGGCTAGGGCATTTTGTTGAAGGAAGGAGTTGGAGAAGGACAAACGCGTGCAATCCCTTTTCTTTCGACGAAGGAAACGACGTCGTTTCTTATAAATCGGCCAGGTTCCGGTCCGGTCTGACCGGCCAGGCAGCGGTTCATATTTGGTTCTTAGAATAGCAGTTTTTGTTAGTAAATTGAATTGCCTGAGCTACCGGTTTGCGATCAGACTGGTTCGACTAACCGGTCCGATCCGGTTTTCAGAATGTCAGAAATACTCAAGTAACCTCAAAAGCATTGTAGCACAACTCAAAAACACGTATGTCTCATTCCTAACTGTGAAACTGCTAAAGGCATGAAACTACTTACCTTAAGAAACCATTTAATGAAACTATTTATCTTGCCTTCAACATTTAAATTTGAGTGTGCTCAATAAGTCAAATGTTTACTGAAGCTTTCTCTCTCATATGTAAAAAGCATACCATGAAGCTACTATGGCAAAAAGCATTGACATATACAAAAAAGCATTTTGACCTTTGATGAGCGGATATTTTATACACTTTTTGGCATCATTTTCATATTATTTAGTTATGTTTTGTTTAAGATTTATCATAGTTTCGTAGGTTTTAGCGCAAAATTCACATTTTTGGATATGGTGGACTGCTATGGTTTAGAAGAGATTAACTTAATGAGAGGACATGAGTTAATCACGTATGACTGCCATTGAAGGAATCATTCGTTATTGAAGTAGACAGTAAGAAAAGTTAATCCAGAAAGAATACGCATCTCCGAAGCCTTAACTGAATATCTATCACTGTTTTCACACCAACCTGGTATTTCGTTCTTCACTATTTTATTTACGCGTTCAAACAAACAACCATCTTTTTTAATCGCCTGACTAACACCTACAAGATAGCCATTACTTGCTCAATCCGACAATCTCTGTGGGATTCGACCCTCAATCACCTGAAGTATTACTTGGACGACCCGGTGCACTTGCCGGTTCATCTGTGCGAAACTTGTGGAGTTCAATTTCGCGCACCAAACTTCACCATATTTTTGAGGAATAATGAGATAAACAAGTGTTATGTTTTCATATTTTCTAAGTTTTGTATTATTTTCTTCATTCTTTTGAAGAAATTTTTTCTTCAAGTTATAATTTAGACAAATTGTATTTTCATATCTTTGACTAGATTACAGTTTTGTATATATGAGACTAGTCTATATTCATCTGTGACATCTTTGAACAATATTAGAGTACTAAGAAAGGATTCACAAAAGTTTGTAATTTCCTTAACATTCTAGTTATTTTTGAAATCAACAGTTTTGCATTGTAACATGATCTAGTAAAGATATCTAATTCTGAGAAGACTTAAGGAAAGAATATCTTATGTCTTTAGGCTAAGTTATGGTATAATCTAAGTCTTACTTGAGAAATCAGGAAAATATCTCAAGATCTTAGGTTGTCGGAGTATCCAATATGAGTTATTTCTTAGCCTAAGAATGATTCAGGCAAGAATATCTAAGGTTCTTAGATTGGTGAGTAACCAATCTAAGCCACTTTATAGTCCTAAGAAAGCTTGAGTAAATAATATCTAACGTTCTTAGATTGGTAGAATATCCAATATGAGTCTTGCCTGGAAAAGTCAATAGAATACAAAAGGTCCATAGTTTGGGTTATATGGTTCTGTCTGAGTCAAACTTGAAGCCTGAGAAGGCTCTTTGCAAATAATATCTTATTTTATTAGTTAAACTTTCAAGATACTTGAGGATTAAATGTAGGTATTATAGGATGAATCAGTGTAGATCATTGTATAGTTCTCTTAAACCCTTATCTCTTGCATTTACTATTTATTTATTTAACTTGAGTTCAAGAATACTTATACAGTTATCTGAAGTTTGTCAAAGACATCAGAAATTATTCTTTTCAAAATAATATCTCAGAATCTTCTTTAAGAAATTTATAT
>NC_029794.2:22036366-22078985 GCF_000816755.2 Arachis ipaensis | reverse complement strand
ATATATATATAAGTCTAAAGACTTGAAAAAACTTTTAAATTCTTATTTCATATTCAAAAGAATCAAAGTAGGATTCGATCCCTTTCTTCTTGTGCACTTTTTACAACTTCAATTGCCATAATAGCTTATCTTCTGGGTTGAGCATCCTAATAGTTACAAAAGTAAATATCCAAGGAAGATCTGTCATCAAATCATCTTGAAGAACTCTAACTCAACCATCCTCTCTATTCTTTGATGGAGACCACTATGACTATTGGAAGGACAAAATAAAGCTCTTCATAGATATTACGAGTCTTGACATGTGAAACGTAACACCCTACCACATAGAATCTTATGCTTAAGTCATAAGATAGAGGTGGTGAGGTATTACGGCCTCTAAAAGTAAAATTACACATATATAATATAGTTGAAAGGAATTTTATAACGACGAACCTTTGAAGGAAAGTTTAAAACAACAGTCATAACGCTCACATAAACAGAAAACTTGTGTACGAAGAAATGTAAGATAATAATAAACTAAGCAGGATAATATACAGGAGAGTTCCAAGATACAAATATCAAATCTTTTGACTCGGCTCGCGAAGATAAACCGTCCAGAGCCCATAGGTATATATACATATATACGTGAAAACCCCAAAAGACCTCAAAATATAGTTTATAGAACCTGCTTCTCCAAAATCAACCTCTAAGAGGACAAAACATAACATACATTTGTAGTGGAGATAATAAGTATCTACATATATATACATCATAATCAAAATTAAGGTCCCAAAGTACAAAAGATCTTCGCTTTTGGAAGCTCCACGAATACCTCAACGAGGTACCGCCTGACCTACATCTGGAAAACAACAATATCATATGGGATGAGAACCAGGGATTCTTAGTATGGTTAAGGTGCCCACATATATAATAAATAAGGTCCCGGGAAAGCTAGAGGCAATTTTAGAACGCCGACACTTAGATTATAAAACTTAAAGGAATAAACTGAACCATAAATTTGGTAAAACTCTCCAAGGTACCCAAGTCACAGTATAATTCTAACTCTGTAGTTTACTTTCTGTCTCATTTAACTCTAACCCTTACCACTGACCCAATTAGTCACAACCTTTGGCCCAAATCAAACCGAATTTGGATCTTCTAAATTTTGGATTTTTACTTTAGAGAATAAAGTGTGATCTCTTATCATTGAATGTTTTCTCTCTCATATTTTCTCTTAGTCCCACCTATGAAATAAATGGTGAGAGATCACACTTTACCCTCTAAAGTGAAATTCAAAATTTAGAGGATCCAAATCCAATCAAACCAGCTCGGCCTCCAGCCCAAATAAACTCAATCCGGCATCCGGCCCATTTCAAAACAAATCATCATTATTATCAGTCCACCACCAAAGTACTCAAAACAGAAAGACAATCACAGACACAAGCAAATACAAGGCAAACATATTTAAAGAACAGTTACAGTAAGTATCACAGTTACCAATTAAACAGAATTTATCAGATAGGCAAACTAAAATAATTATGCACACCCAAACAAAGCAAACAAATGCAACATGATGCATGCTTATCCAAATGGCCGTGAGTTCGTGTGTCAGTTAAATCGCCAGAACCCAACACATCTGGTAGCAAATCCACACATTTATCTCTAGGTTGCGCATTTCTAAGAGGATCATAAACGAAGGAGAGTGCCTTTCCACATCGAAGGAGCGTTCCTTTCCACCTTCTCTTGGAGGATATACGAAGGAAAGTGCCTTTCCACATCGAAGGAGTGTGTCTTTCCACCTTGCAACAAGAGAAGAATGTGGGAGAAATAATACTAAAGAGAGTGCCTTTTCACCTTCCCCACATCCCCATTACGACAAGAGAGGGAATCCTTCGTCCTCAACTTGCCATCCAATAATATTTTCAAGTTAACATGCAAGCAGGATCACACCCAGACCTTGCCATCTCGAACATTCCGGCCATACTCGGTCATTGCCAATCTCAACATTTACGTCTCAATATAGTCACGTCGCGACTCAAATCTTATCATTCTCAGTTCATTAATCATATATCATCACCAGTTCTACACTTTTCCAACCCCAATTTATCCTTCCAAACCTTTCTTCACTTCCAAGTAACCTCTTTTTTCATAGCTTGATCTTATTACTAGATATATTACTAAGATCTAGGGGCTAAAAGAGTAAGAATAGAGGTTTAGAGGTTCAAAATTAAGTTTTAAAACATAAAATTCTTGTTTGCTGGAACATGGGTCATGCGTACGCATTACCTCATCCGCGTACGCATGCATGCTAAATAGAAACACCCATCCGCGTATGGAGGGGTTTGCGTACGCATGCATTGCGGGTTAGTCAAAATGGTTAAGTCTGCATAATTTCAATTTTACACACTGAAATTCCGATGCGCATAACTTTCTCGTTTTAAAATAATTTTCATCCGTTCTTCAAATGGTATAAACTTCACGGACCCAATTTACATATGAAATAAGTTTGAAATAATTTGGAGGTCCGGAAGCTGAGTTATGGCTTGCCAAAGTTCGGCCAAAAATAACTTTTTTAGAAAGATCCTCAAACCTCCATTTTACCAAAAATCATAACTCATTGCAAACTTACACACAACATCAAGACACACTAAATCATACATCATAACTCCACATTCATAATATGACACCCTTATACATAAATCCATCAAGCTCAACTCTAATAATCAACAAACCTCATATTCAAGGATTAATTATCTTACCATTATTCATTCATTTCATTAACCAAAACAACATAACTCATAATCAATCTTCAACATAAATTTGGCTCCATCCAACACTCAATTTCAATCTATTATCATAATTACCACTATAATAAAAATAGAGCTCACTAATTTAATATATATACCAAGGGTTTAAGGGTACTTACCTGACCCACAGCTCAAATGAGCTAAACTCGACAATACCTGCAAGTTAACACGAACTTAAACACCGAAATCATGCAAAATTCAACAAAATTTCACATTGAGTTTTGGAATTGGGGAAGAGAAAATTGAAAAGGAAAACATGGCTTCCTTACCTAATTAAGTTCTGGGCTTTGTAGAGCTCGACGCTGCGGTCGCGTGACCGCAAATGGTGCGGCGATCAGAGCTCTGAATCAAAAGTTACGTTGGGTTGAAGATTGAAATTGAAATTGGAACCCTCACTTCTCGCCTCTCTTCTATTTTAGCGTGAATCAAATATGGGGAGGATTTGTGGCTGAATTGCTTAACTTTAGGTTTATATATATTGGGCTATTGGGCTTGGTTTGAGCCTAGTCCAACTGGTTTAGCCCGTTCGGCCCAACCTTGGGCCAAATTCTTTAAAATTAGTGTCAAAATTCTTATTTTAATTTTTTCTATCTCATTAAACTATAAAAATCTATTTTCTAATTTCTTAGATTAATAATTAATTTATTGGCTAATCATTTACTAATTTCTCAGCCCCCTAATAGAAATTTTCGTCCTCGAAAATTTACTCTCAAATCCTTAGATACACTCCCTTAGATTTAACCGAACTCTTATAATTCATTTTTCCATTCTCCCAACATGAATTAAAAATACAAATTCACATTCTCTAGTCTCTGGTACAAGATCATAAACTTAATCAAATTCAAGCCTAACTATACTCGTTTGTTTCATTCTTAACTTAGTCTAGTTCTTTTTCAATGACTGCAAACTTTCTTACCCTTCAAAAGTTCCTTCTAAGTCAAATTAATCTCAAATCATTCTTAGCTATCTCAAACACTGAACGATTGCTCAATTTCTTAGTCTGAGTCAAATCATTCTAACCTAAACCCGTATACACACACTCTCCGTTTCTCGATCCTATGTCAATCCTAAATCTATTCTCATATCCCAATACTCCTTTCTCACATCACTACAATTCTATAGCCACCAAATTCACCGTGCTTCCGTAGCGTTACTCTGATTATAAGCCACTAGGATCTTAGTCATTCATATACTCTACCAGAACACTCCTTGAATAATCTGTTTATCTCTCTAACTAAACGTTGTCGACCATTTATTTAGCTACACGAGTTCTAGTCCTTGGTTTTCTCCCCACCTAATCCATCACCACCTCCATCACAATTCCTAAGTTACCCGCTCCTTCCCTTTTCAGCAGTAGCTCGCACAACAGCAACCCTAAAATCCACCGTATCATCTCACTCGCCTCCATGAGATGCCATTTGGGTGTTGTCCACCCCGAACAATTGATATTAAAGTGATCAATCTTAATATATAAAGTCTAGTGCTTTGAATCTCCGAAGGTAATGCTCATGAACATTTATGCTATATATGTCAAGCAGACATCCTAAATAGCATGTACACATAGCCAGAGTATGCTCAGAAGCATAGTCAGTCAATTCCTCAGGCTCTACAGGAACGAACTGCTCTGATACCATAATGCAACACTCTACCACACAGAACATTATGCTTAAGTCATAAGACAGAGGTGGTGAGGTATTATGACCTCTAAAATTAAAATTACATATATATATAATAGTTGAAAGAAATTTTATAACAAGGAGCCTTTGAAGAAAAGTTTAAAACAACAGTTGTAACCCTCACGTAAACAGAAAACTTGTGTACGAAGAAATGTAAGATAATAATAAACTAAGCAGGATAATATAATGGAGAGTTTCAAGAAACAGATATCAAAGCTTCTGACTTGGCTCGCAAAGATAAACCAACCAGAGCCCACAGGTATATATACATATATACATGAAAACCCCAAAAGACCCCAAAATATAGTTTATAAAACCTGCTTCTTCGAAATCAACCTCTAAGAGGGATAAAACATAACATACATATGTAGTGGAGATAATAAGTATCTACATATCTATACATCATAACCAAAATTAAGGTCCCAAAGTACAAAAGATCTTTGCTTTCGGAAGCTCCCCGAATACCTCAGCGAGGGGCCACTTGACCTGTGGTGCAAGAAATTGTGATCTCAAGCAACGGCGCCAAAAACTCTGTACGCACGTCTTAATAAATCGTTTTTCATTCACAACTTCGATACAACTAACCAGCAAGTGCACTGGGTCGTCCAAGTAATAAAACCTTATGCGAGTAAGAGTCGATCCCACGGAGATTGTTGGTATGAAGCAAGCTATGGTCATCTTGTAAATCTCAGTCAGGCGGATAATAATTGATTATGGAGTTTTCGAATATAAATAATAAATAGACAGAAAATAAAGATAGAAATACTTATGTATATCATTGGTGAGAGTTTCAGATAAGTGTATGGAGATGCGTTCGTTCCTCTGAACTTCTGCTTTCCTGCTGTCTTCATCCAATCAATCTTACGCCAGGATGCTGCTTGTTTCTGGCGTTCAACGCCAGAAACATGCTCTGTTCTGGCGTTGAACACCAAACAGATGCTCCTTACTGGCGTTTAAACGCCAGTGAGATCCTCCTCCAGGGTGTGATTTTTCTTCTGCTGTTTTTGATACTGTTTTTAATTTTTTGATTTATTTTGTGACTCCACATGATCATGAACCTATAAAGACATGAAATAACAATAAAAATAAATTAAAATTAGATAAATAAAAATTGGGTTGCCTCCCAACAAGCGCTTCTTTAATGTCAATAGCTTGACAATGGGCTCTCATGAAGCCTCACAGATGTTCAGAGTATTGTTGAGATTCCCCAACACCAAATTTAGAGTTTGGATATGGGAGTTCAACACCAAACTTAGAGTTTGACTGTGGGGGCTCTGGTTGACTCTGTTTTGAGAGAAGCTTACTGTGTCTCTTTTCCATGTTTACAGAAGGATGTCCTTGAGTTTTAAACTCAAGGGAGTCCTCATTCAATTGAAGGACTAATTCGCCTCTGTCAACATCAATCACAGCTCTTGCTGTGGCTAGGAAGGGTCTTCCAAGGATGATGGATTCATCCTCATACTTCCCAGTATCTAGGACTATGAAGTCAGCAGGGATGTAAAGGCCTTCAACATTTACTAACACGTCCTCTACTTGTCCATAAGCCTATTTTCTTGAATTGTCTGCCATCTCTAATGAGATTTTAGCAGCTTGCACCCCAAAGATTCCCAGTTTCTCTATTATATTCTCTTCAGAAGAGGAATACTCATCAGAGCTCATGAATGGCATAAGGAGGTTCAATGGAATCTCTATGGTCTTGACGATTGGATTTTTGCCGGTATAGAAATTATCAAATGATCAATCGTAGTATAGTCTAAACCGACGCAAAATCCTTCATCAAACAAATCTACAATCTACATCCGAGAGTACTAGTCTCCCGAGGGCAAGGCACGCGCGCGCGCCGTTGAGACGTCTTGTAATGTGCGCGGACGCGTGATGTACGCGTACGCGCCCATGAAGATCCTGCCTTAGCCGCTTCTCAAGCCGGCTCTTGGCTTTGGCTTCGCGTTGCTCTATCCGCGCGGGCACGCCAGGTGCGCGCACGCGCCCATGCGGAAACCTTCAAAGCTTAATCCTCATGCTTCCTTCCTTTGTACCCGTCTTCCTTCTCTCTTTCGGTCCATTCCTATTCTATATCCTGAAACCACTTAACACACAAGTCACGGCATCGAATGGCATCAAGAGAAGATTAAAAATGTATCTATTTTAGTGTGAAACAAGCATGTTTTCATTCATGAGGCAAAACTAGGGAAGGAATGCAAAATCTTGTATTTTCATATGGAAAGTGTGTGGAATCATTGATAAAACCCCTGAAATCATCACAAGATAAATCCTCAAATTGGAGTTTGTCAGGTCTCTAGATGAGTCTCAGATTCCTTTGGTTCCTCAGAGGGAAGCTCCTTATTGATTACTGGACGTCCCAGGAGGTCTTCCTCCTTGGGATGCACGTCCTTCCCTTCCTCTTTGGATTCGGCCATGATGGTTATATCAATGGCCTTGCACTCTCCTTTTGGATTTTCTTCTGTGTTTGCTTGGGAGAGTACTAGGAGGGATTTCAGTGATCCTTTTACTCAGCTGGCCCACTTGTGCCTCCAAATTTCTAATTGAGGACCTTGTTTCATTCATGAAACTTACAGTGGTCTTGGACAGATCAGAGACTAAGTTTGCTAAATTAGAGGTATTTTGTTCAGAGTTCTCTGTCTGTTGCTGAGTGGATGATGGACAAGGTTTACTATTGTTAAACCTGTTTCTTCCACCATTATTAAAGCCTTGTGAGGCTTTTGTTGATCCTTCCATGAGAAATTTGGGTGATTTCTCCATGATGAGTTATAGGTGTTTCCATAAGGTTCACCTAAGTAATTTACCTCTGCTATTGCAGGGTTCTCAGGATCATAGGCCTCTTCTTCAGAAGGCGCCTCTTGAGTACTGTTGGATGCAGCTTGCATTCCATTCAGACTCTGAGAAATCATATTGACTTGCTGAGTCAATAGTTTGTTCTGTAGAGAAACTGATTGAGGTTTCAGCTCAAAATTGTTTGCTCCAATGGTAGAGATGGAGATGCTTCTTCCATGTAAATTAGAATTAGGTGCAGTAAAGTCACCAAGCATCCTCCTTGTATTATTATTATTTTCGGCTGCCATATCCTCTTCTTGTTCGAAAATTCCTGACAGGTGCTTGCTGGATTGTTGTAATTTAGCTTCTCTTAGTTTCTTCTTCAGAGTCCTTTCAGGTTCTGGATCTGCTTCAACAAGAATATTCTTGTCCTTGCTCCTGCTCATATGAAAAAGAGAGAACAGAAAAATAATAATAGGGATCCTTTTTACCCCAGAGAAAAGAGAAAATCTGAACTCAGAGAGAGAGAGGGGGTTCGAATTTTTTTGTGAGTGAGGAAGAGATGTTAGTAAATAAATAAATAAATAGAAGAAGATGAGAGGGGGAAGAGAATTTTCGAAAATTATTTTTGAAAAATGGTTAGTGATTTTCGAAATTTAGAAGAAGAAATAAATTAAAATTGAATTTTGAAACAATTAGTTAATTAAAAAGAATTTTTGAAAAAGAGGGAGATATTTTTGAAAATTAGAGAGAGAGAGTTAGTTAGGTAGTTTTGAAAAAGATAAGAAACAAACAAAAAGTTAGTTAGTTAGTTGAAACAAATTTAAAAATCAATTTTGAAAAGATAAGAAGATAAGAAGTTAGAAAAGATATTTTAAAATCAAATTTTTGAAAAAGATATGATTTTGAAAAAGATAAGATAAAAAGATATTTTTTGAAAAGATATGATTGAAATTAGTTTTCAAAAAGATTTAATTTTTAAAATCACAATTAATGACTTGATTCACAAGAAATCACAAGATATGATTCTAGAATTTAAAGTTTGAATCTTTCTTAACAAGCAAGTAACAAACTTGAAATTTTTGAATCAAAACATTAATTGATGATGTTATTTTCGAAAATTAGGAGATAAAGATAAGAAAAAGATTTTTTTTGAAAAATATTTTAAAATTTTCGAAAATAATTAAGAAAAATGAAAAAGATTTGATTTTTGAAAAAGATTTTAAAAAAGATAAGATTTTTAAATTGAAAATTTGATTTGACTCATAAGAAACAATTGAATTTTTAAAAATTTTGGAGAAAGTCAATCCAAATTTTCGAAATTTATGAGAGAAAAAAGAAAAGATATTTTTTTTTTAATTTTTGAATTTTTAATGATGAAAGAGAAAAAACATGAAAATGATGCAATGCATGAAAATTTTGGATCAAAACAATGAATGCATGCAAGAATGCTATGAATGTCAAGATAAACACCAAGAACACTTTGAAGATCATGATGAACATCAAGAACATATTTTTGAAAAATTTTCAATGCAAAGAAAACATGCAAAACACCAAACTTAGAAATCTTTAATGCTGAGACACTAAGAATTCAAGAATGCATATGAAAAACACCATACAACACAAAAATAATGTAATATGAAGATCAATCAAGAAGGTTTATCAAGAACAACTTGAAGATCATGATGAATGCAATGCATGAATGCAATTTTCGAAAAATGCAAGATGAGTATGCAATTGACACCAAACTTAAAAATTGACTCAAGACTCAAACAATAAACACAAAATATTTTTGATTTTTTATGATTTTATGATTTTTTTTTGGATTTTTCAAAAATTATTTGAAAAAGAAAAATAAGGATTCCAAAATTTTTTTATATGAATTCCAGGAATCTTGTACTCTTAGTCTAAAGCTCCAATATGAGGGTTAGACATGGCTTAATAACCAGTCAAGCTTTAGCATGTATTGATACTTTCCATGTATAGGGCAACTAAGTGTGTGAAGATCAACAAGCTCTTGTGATGATAAGTTGAAACTCCAGTCCAAAAGATTAGACATGGCTTACAGCCAGCCAGGATTCAACAAAATCATCATGAAACACTAGAATTCATTCTTAAAAATTCTGAAGAAAAAAATATATTTTTGAAAACATTTATTTTAAAAAAAAAATTCGAAAACAAAGGAGAAATTTTTGAAAGATTTTTGAAAAATTTTTGAAAATAAAACAAAAAGAAAATTACCTAATCTGAACAACAAGATGAACCGTCAGTTGTCCAAACTCGAACAATCCCCGGCAACGGCGCCAAAAACTTGGTGCACGAAATTGTGATCTCAGGCAACGGCGCCAAAAACTCTGTACGCACGTCTTAATAAATCGTTTTTCATTCACAACTTCGATACAACTTACCAGCAAGTGTACTGGGTCGTCCAAGTAATAAAACCTTACGCGAGTAAGGGTCGATCCCACGGAGATTGTTGGTATGAAGCAAGCTATGGTCATCTTGTAAATCTCAGTCAGGCGGATAATAATTGATTATGGAGTTTTCGAATATAAATAATAAATAGACAGAAAATAAAGATAGAAATACTTATGTATATCATTGGTGAGAGTTTCAAATAAGTGTGTGGAGATGCGTTCGTTTCTCTGAACTTCTGCTTTCCTGCTGTCTTCATCCAATCAATCTTACTCCTTTCCATGGCTGGCTTTATGTAAGGACATCACCCTTGTCAATGGCTACTGATGAGCGGATAATTTATACGCTTTTTGGCATTATTTTTAGTATGTTTTTAGTAGAATCTGGTTACTTTTAGGGATGTTTTTATTAGTTTTTATGTTAAATTCACATTTCTGAACTTTACTATGAGTTTGTGTGTTTTTTTGTGATTTCAGGTATTTTCTGGCTGAAATTGAGGGACTTGAGCAAAAACCAGATTCAGAGGTTGAAGAAGGACTGCTGATGTTGTTGGATTCTGACCTCCCTGCACTCAAAATGGATTTTCTGGAGCTACAGAACTCAAAATGGCGTGATTCCAATTGCGTTGAAAAGTAGACATCCAGGGCTTTCCAAAAATATATAATAGTCCATACTTTGCCCAAGTTTAGACGACGCAAACTGGTGTTCAACGCTAGCTCTCTGCCCAATTCTGGCGTCCAGCGCCAGAAACAAGTTGCAAAGTGGAGTTCATCGCCCAAAATGGCACAAAAGCTGGTGTTCAACTCCAAGAATGACCTCTCCACGTGTAGACCTCAAGCTCAGCCCAAGCACACACCAAGTGGGCCCCGGAAGTGGATTTATGCATCAATTACTTACTTCTGTAAACCCTAGTAGCTAGTTTATTATAAATAGGACTTTTTACTATTGTATTAGACATCTTTGAACATCTTTGGATGCCTGGTTCTTAGATCATGGGGGCTGGCCTCTCGGCTATGCTTGGACCTTTCACTTATGTATTTTCAACGGTAGAGTTTCTACACTCCATAGATTAAGGTGTGGAGCTCTGCTGTTCCTCAAAGATTAATGCAAAGTACTACTGTTTTTCTATTCAATTCAACTTATTCCGCTTCTAAGATATTCATTCGCACTTCAACCTGAATGTGATGAACGTGACAATCATCATCATTCCCTATGAACGCGTGTCTGACAACCACTTCCGTTCTACCTTAGATTGAATGAGTATCTCTTGGATCTCTTAATCAGAATCTTCGTGGTATAAGCTAGATTGATGGCGGCATTCATGAGAGTCCGGAAAGTCTAAACCTTGTCTGTGGTATTCCGAGTAGGACTCTGGGATTGAATGACTGTGACGAACTTCAAACTCGCGAGTGCTGGGCGTAGTGACAGACGCAAAAGGATAGTAAATCCTATTCCAGTACGATCGAGAACCTCCAAATGATTAGCCATGCAGTGACAGCGCATTGGACCATTTTCACAGAGAGGAATAGGGCGCAGCCATCGACAAGGATGATGCCTCCAAACGATTAGCCGTGCTGTGACAGAGCATTTGGACCATTTTCCAGAGAGGATTAAAAGTAGCCATTGACAACGGTGAAGTCCTTACAAAAAGCCAGCCATGGAAAGGAGTAAGACTGATTGGATGAAGACAGCAGAAAAGCAGAGGTTCAGAGGAACGAATGCATCTCTTATCTGAAATTCTCACCAGTGATATACATAAGTATTTCTACCCTTATTTTATTATTTATTTTCGAAAACTCCATAACTTATTTTATATCTGCCTGACTGAGATCTACAAGGTGACCATAGCTTGCTTCAAGCCGACAATCTCCGTGGGATCGACCCTTACTCACGTAAGGTTTATTACTTGGACGACCCAGTGCACTTGCTGGTTAGTTGTATCGAAGTTGTGACAAATTATGAATTGAGATTAGAGCACCAAGTTTTTGGAGCCATTACCAGAGATCACAATTTCGTGCACCAAGTTTTTGGCGCCGTTGCCGGGGATTGTTTGAGTTTGGACAACTGACGGTTCATCTTGTTGCTCAGATTGGGTAACTTTCTTTTCGTTTTCTTTTCAAAAATATATTTTTCTTCAGAATTTTTAAGAATGAATTCTAGTGTTTCATGAAGCATGTTGAAACCTGGCTGGCTGTAAAGCCATGTCTAATTCTTTTGGATAGGGCATGTTAGGCGTGTCATGTCCGAGTTACACACTAAAGCTTGGCTGGCTATTAAGCCATGCCTGACCCTTTGATTGGAGCTTTAGACTAAAGAGCATAAGATTCCTGGAATTCATATTAAAAATTTTGGAATCCTTATTTTTCTTTTTCAAAATGATTTTTGAAAAAATTAAAAGAAAATAGAAAAAAATCATAAAATCATAAAAAAAAAATATTTTGTGTTTCTTGTTTGAGCCTTGAGTCAATTTTTAAGTTTGGTGTCAATTGCATACTCATCTTGCATTTTTCGAAAATTGCATTCATGCATTGCATTCATCATGATCTTCAAGTTGTTCTTAATAAACCTTCTTGATTGATCTTCATATTACATTGTTTTTGTGTTGTATGGTGTTTTTCATATGCATTCTTGAATTCTTAGTGCCTAAGCATTAAAGATTTCTAAGTTTGGTGTCATGCATATTTTCTTTGCATATAAAAATTTTCAAAAATATGTTCTTGATGTTCATCATGATCTTCAAAGTGTTCTTGGTGTTCATCTTGACATTCATAGCATTCTTGCATGCATTCATTGTTTTGATCCAAAAATTTTCATGCATTGAGTATTTTTGTTGTTTTTCTCTCTCATCATAAAAATTCAAAAATCAAAAATATATCTTTCCCTCTTTTCTCTCATAAATTCGAAAATTTGAGTTGACTTTTTCAAAAATTTTTAAAATCTAGTTATTTTTATGAGTCAAATCAAATTTTCAATTTAAAAATCTTATCTTTTTCAAAATATTTTTCAAAAATCAAATCTTTTTCATTTTTCTTAGTTATTTTCGAAAATTCTAAAAATATTTTTCAAAAATTTTTTTCTTATCTTTATCACATAATTTTCGAAAATAACATCATCAATTAATGTTTTGATTCAAAAATTTCAAGTTTGTTACTTACTTCTTAAGAAAGATTCAAACTTTAAGTTCTAGAATCATATCTCATGATTTCTTGTGAATCAAGTCATTAATTATGATTTTAAAAAATCAAATCTTTTTCAAAAACTAATTTCAATCATATCTTTTCAAAAATATCTTCTTATCTTATCTTTTTCAAAAATTTGATTTCAAAATATCTTTTCTAACTTCCTAACTTCTTATCTTTTCAAAATTTGTTTCAACTAACTAACTAACTTTTTGTTTGTTTCTTATCTTTTTCAAAACTACCTAACTAACTCTCTCTCTCTCTAATTTTCGAAAATATCTTCCCTCTTTTTCAAAAATTCTTTTTAATTAACTAATTATTTTAATTTTTTATTTTAATTTTCGAAAATTACTAACCTTTTTCAAAAACTATTTTCGAAAATCACTAACCCTTTTTCAAAAATAATTTTTGAAATTCTCCCTCTTTCATCTCATTCTAATTATTTATTCATCTACTAACATCTCCTCATCTCACATCCCCGCTCTCCTCACCCTTGTGTTTCTTTCTTTACATTACATTCTTTGTCCCTTTCCTTTCTTCCACTTACATAAGGACCTCTATACTGTGGTATAAAGGATCCCTGTTATTATTATTATTTTTCTGTACCCTCTTCTTTGTCATATGAGCAGGAGCAAGGACAAGAACATTCTTGTTGAAGCAGATCCAGAACCTGAAAGGACTCTGAAGAGAAAATTAAGAGAAGCTAAATTACAACAATCCAGAGATAACCTTTCAGAAATTTTCGAACAGGAAAATGAGATGGCAGCCGAAAATAATAATAATGCAAGGAGGATGCTTGGTGACTTTACTACACCAAATTCCAATTTACATGGAAGAAGCATCTCCATCCCTACCATTGGAGCAAACAATTTTGAGCTGAAACCTCAGCTAGTTTCTCTGATGCAGCAGAACTGCAAGTTTCATGGACTTCCATCTGAAGATCCTTTTCAGTTCTTAACTGAATTCTTGCATATTTGTGATACTGTTAAGACTAATGGAGTAGATCCTGAAGTCTACAGGCTCATGCTTTTCCCTTTTGCTGTAAAGGACAGAGCTAGAGTATGGTTGGACTCTCAACCCAGAGATAGCCTGAACTCTTGAGACAAGCTGGTCACGGCTTTCTTAGCCAAGTTCTTTCCTCCTCAAAAGCTGAGCAAGCTTAGAGTGGATGTTCAAACCTTCAGACAGAAAGAAGGTGAATCCCTCTATGAAGCTTGGGAAAGATACAAGCCACTGACCAAAAAGTGTCCTTCTGACATGCTTTCAGAATGGGCCATCCTGGATATATTCTATGATGGTCTATCTGAATTGGCTAAAATGTCATTGGATACTTCTGCAGGTGGATCCATTCACCTAAAGAAAACGCCTGCAGAAGCTCAAGAACTCATTGACATGGTTGCTAATAACCAGTTCATGTACACTTCTGAAAGGAATCCTGTGAGTAATGGGACGCCTATGAAGAAGGGAGTTCTTGAAATTGATACTTTGAATGCCATATTGGCTCAGAACAAAATATTGACTCAGCAAGTCAATATGATTTCTCAGAGTCTGAATGGAATGCAAGCTGCATCCAACAGTACTCAAGAGGCATGGTTTCATGAATGAAACAAGGTCATCCATTAGAAATTTGGTAGCACAAGTGGGCCAGCTGAGTAAAAGGATCACTGAAATCCCTCCTAGTACTCTCCCAAGCAATACAGAAGAAAATCCAAAAGGAGAGTGCAAGGCCATTGAATTAATCACCATGGCCGAACCTGTGAAGGAAGGAGAGGACGTGAATCCCAAGGAGGAAGACCTCCTGGGACATCCAGTGATCAATAAGGAGCTTCCCTTTGAGGAACCAAAGGAATCTGAGACTCATCTAGAGACCATAGAGATTCCATTAAACCTCCTTATGCCATTCATGAGCTCTGATGAGTATTCATCTTCTAAAGAGAATGAGGATGTTACTGAAGAGCAAGCTGCCAAGTTTCTTGGTGCAATCATGAAGCTGAATGCCAAATTATTTGGTATTGAAACTTGGGAAGAAAACCCTCCCTTGTTCACCAATGAACTAAGTGATCTGGATCAACTGACATTGCCTCAGAAGAAACAGGATCCTGGAAAGTTCTTAATACCTTGTACCATAGGCACCATGACCTTTGAGAAGGCTCTATGTGACCTTGGGTTAGGGATAAACCTCATGCCCCTCTCTGTAATAGAGAAACTGGGAATCTATGGGGTGCAAGCCACTAAAATCTCATTAGAGATGGCAGACAATTCATGAAAACAGGCTTATGGACAAGTAGAGGACGTGTTAGTAAAGATTGAAGGCCTTTACATCTCTGCTGATTTTATAATCCTAGATACTGGGAAGGATGAGGATGAATTCATCATCCTTGGAAGACCCTTCCTAGCCACAGCAAGAGCTGTGATTGATGTGGACAGAGGAGAATTGATCCTTCAATTAAATGAGGACAACCTTGTGTTTACAACTCAAGGATCTCTCTCCGCATCCATGGAGAGGAAGCATAAAAAGCTTCTCTCAAAGCAGAGTCAAACAAAGCCCCCACAGTCAAACTCTAAGTTTGGTGTTAGAAGGCCACAACCAAACTCTAAGTTTGGTGTTGGGAGGTCTCAACAAAGCTCTGCACATCTGTGAGGCTCCATGAGAGCCCACTGTCAAGCTATTGACATTAAAGAAGCGCTTGTTGGGAGGCAACCCAATGTTTATTTATCTAATTTTCATTGTTTTTCATGTTTTATTAGGTTCATGATCATGTGGAGTCACAAAATAAATATAAAAATTGAAAACGGAATCAAAAACAGCAGAAGAAAAATCACACCCTGGAGGAAGACCTTACTGGCGTTTAAACGCCAGTAAGAAGCATCTGGCTGGCGTTCAACGCCAGAACAGAGCATGGTTCTGGTGCTGAACGCCCAAAATGGGCAGCATCTGGGCGTTTGAACGCCAGAATAGCACCCTAGAGAAGAGCTAGCGCTGAACGCCCAGAGTTGTGTGCAAGGGCATTTTGCATGCCCAATTTGGTGCAAGGTTGTAAATCCTTGAACACCTCAGGATCTGTGGACCCCACAGGATTACCTCAGGATCTGTGGACCCCACAGGATCTCCACCTACCCCCACTCACTTCTTTTCACCCCTCTTTCACACAATCCCATAAACACTCTTCCCCAAAACTCTTCACCAATCACCTCAATCTCTCTTCCTTATCACCACTTCACCACTCACATCCATTCACTCTTCCCCATAAACCTACCTCATAAACTCCACCTACCTTCAAAATTCAAAATCAATTTCCCACCCAACCCACCCTAAATGGCCGAACCTAACCCCCCTCCCTTCCCTATATAAAGCCCTCCATTCTTCCTCATTTTCACACAACACAAACCTCTCTTCTCTTCTTGGCCGAATACCCTTCTCCCCCTCTTCTCTACATTTCTTCTTCTTCTTCATCCATTCTTTCTTTTCTTGCTCGAGGGCGAGCAAAATTCTAAGTTTGGTGTGGTAAAAGCATAAGCTTTTTGTTTTTCCATTACCATTGATGGCACCTAAGACCGGAGAATCCTCTAGAAAAGGGAAAGGGAAGACAAAAGCTTCCACCTCCGAGTCATGGGAGATGGAAAGATTCATCTCCAGAGCTCATCAAAACCACTTCTATGATGTTGTGGCCAAGAAGAAGGTGATCTCTGAGGTCCCTTTCAAGCTCAAGAAGAATGAGTATCCAGAGATCCGACATGAAATCCAAAGAAGAGGTTGGAAAGTTCTAACAAAACCCATCCAACAAGTCGGCATCCTAATGGTTCAAGAGTTCTATGCCAATGCATGGATCACTAGGAACCATGATCAAAGTAAGAACCCGAATCCAAAGAACTACATTACCATGGTTCGGGGGAAATACTTAGATTTTAGTCCGGAAAATGTGAGGTTGGCGTTTAACTTGCCTATGATGCAAGGAGATGGACACCCCTATACAAAGAGAGTCAACTTTGATCAAAGGTTGGACCAAGTCCTCATGGACATATGTGTGGAAGGAGCTCAATGGAAGATTGACTCCAAAGGCAAGCCGGTTCAACTAAAAAGACTGGACCTCAAGCCTATGGCTAGAGGATGGTTGGAGTTCATCCAACGCTCCATCAGAAGAGAAGCCCATCACTAAGAAAATGATAGAGCAAACAAGAGAGCACATTCATGGATCTCAACAAGCACATGAAGAAGCTCATCATCAAGAGATCCCTGAGATACCTCAGGGGATGCACTTTCCTCCACAGAACTTTTGGGAGCAAATCAACACCTCCCTAGGAGAATTAAGTTCCAACATGGGACAACTAAGGGTGGAACATCAAGAGCACTCCATCATCCTTCATGAAATTAGGGAAGATCAAAAAGCAATGAGGGAGGAGCAACAAAGACAAGGAAGAGACATAGAAGAGCTCAAGGACATCATTGGTTCCTCAAGGAGGAAACGCCACCATCACTAAGGTGGACTCATTCCTTGTTCTTACTTTCTCTATTTTTCGTTTTCTCTATGTTAAGTGTTTATCCATGTTTGTGTCTTCATTACATGATCATTAGTATTTAGTAACTTTGTCTTAAAGTTATGAATGTCCTATGAATCCATCACCGCTCTTAAATGAAAACTGTTTTAATTCAAAAGAACAAGAAGTACATGAGTTTCGAACTTATCCTTGAACTTAGTTTAATTATATTGATGTGGTGACAATGCTTCTTGTTTTCTGAATGTATGCTTGAACAGTGCATATGTCTTTTGAAGTTGTTGTTCATGAATGTTAAATATGTTGGCTCTTGAAAGAATTATGACTAGGAGACATGTTATTTGGTAATCTGAAAAATCATAAAAAATGATTCTTGAAGCAAGAAAAAGCAGCAAAGAACAAAGCTTGCAGAAAAAAAAATAGGCGAAAAAAAAATAGAAAGAAAAAGAAAAAGCAAGCAGAAAAAGCCAAAAGCTCTTAAAACCAAGAGGCAAGAGCAAAAAGCCAATAACCCTTAAAACCAAAAGGCAAGAGCCAATAAAAAGGATCCCAAGGCTTTGAGCATCAGTGGATAGGAGGGCCTAAAGGAATAAAATCCTGGTCTAAGCGGCTAAACCAAGCTGTCCCTAACCATGTGCTTGCGGCGTGTAGGTGTCAAGTGAAAACTTGAGACTGAGCCCTATTTTATTTTTAGTTGCTTGGGGATAAGCAACAATTTAAGTTTGGTGTTGTGATGAGCGGATAATTTATACGCTTTTTGGCATTGTTTTTAGTATGTTTTTAGTAGAATCTGGTTACTTTTAGGGATGTTTTTATTAGTTTTTATGTTAAATTCACATTTCTAGACTTTACTGTGAGTTTGTGTATTTTTCTATGATTTCAGGTATTTTCTGGCTGAAATTGAGGGACTTGAGCAAAAATCAGATTCAGAGGTTGAAGAAGGACTGCTGATGCTGTTGGATTCTGACCTCCCTGCACTCAAAATGAATTTTCTGGAGCTACAAAACTCAAAATGGCGCACTTCCAATTGCGTTGAAAAGTAGACATCCAGGGCTTTCCAGAAATATATAATAGTCCATACTTTGCCCAAGTTTAGATGACGCAAACTGGCGTTCAACGCCAGCTCTCTGCCCAATTCTGGCGTCCAGCGCCAGAAACAAGTTGCAAAGTGGAGTTCAACGCCCAAAATGGCACAAAAGCTGGAGTTCAACTCCAAGAATGACCTCTCCACGTGTAGACTTCAAGCTCAGCCCAAGCACACACCAAGTGGGCCCCGGAAGTGGATTTATGCATCAATTACTTACTTCTGTAAACCCTAGTGAAACAACCAAGTAAATATGGGATAAATTAAACATGCTTTATAAAGGAATTGAGGAAGTTAAGGAAACAAATATCAAAATTCTGATAAACATAGTGAACACCCTCAAGAGTTTGGTTCAAACTTTTATATATGTCCAACTCATTCAAAAGATTCTCAAAAGCTTCACAAAAAGGTGACTTCCCATGTCAACAACCTCTAAAAAAGCTAAATATCTAAAAACACTAGGCTTAGATGAAATTTTTGGTACCCATCACCATGAGTATGAGCTTGATGTAACTTTAACTGAGATCACTCAAATTACAAAGTCTTTAGCCTTACAATCCAAAGGAAAGAAGACTCTAATGTTGAAATAAGAACTTGAGCAATTTAAGAAAAATCAAGTTTGGCACTTACTTTTGAGACCCAAAGATAAAACAATCATAAGAACTATAAGTTGGTATTCAAGAACAAGCTTGATGGAGTCAGAAAGATTGTGAGAAGTAAAGCAAAATTGGTTGCTCAAGGGTACAATAAAAAATGGCATTGATTATGAAGAAACCTTCACACTAATTGGTTGCAAGGTTGGAAGTCATTAGATTTCTGCTTGTCTTTACTACTTCTCAGAATATCACATTATACCATATAGATGTGAAGTCGGTATTTCTTAATTACTTCATATCTAAAAATGTATATGTGAAACAACCATATCATTTTGAAGATAAGAAGCATCCAAGTCATGTGCTAAAGCTTATAAAAGTTTTATATGGGTTAAAGCAAGAACCAAGAGCATGGTATGATCATCTGACTTCGTTCTTAACTAAGAATGGGCAAAAGAGAAATTCATGATATAGCTTTATTTACCCTTCATTAAGTAAAAGAGCTTTTTTTTGTTCATATATATGTTGATGATATTATTTTTAGACCACCTCTAAATTTGTAAACTTCGGACAATTAGTAATAATTAACCAATAAATTAATTATTATTTAAAAAATTAGGAAATTAAATTTTATAGTTTAGGAAAGTAGAAATGATTAAATATGAATTTTTACACTAATTTTAATTATTTTGGCCCAAAGTTAAACCAACGGGTCGAACTGGTTGAACCGGACCCAATTGGGCCTAAGCCCAACCATCAAAACACCATCACCCTTAACCAAATCACAACATTTTAGCAACACATTGGAAAGGGGAGAGGGAGTCACGGTGAGAAGCAAAAGAGAACCTTAACTCCACTTCAAATTTCAATCTCACATAACTTTCAATCCAGAGCTCCGATTGCCGTACCGTTTACGGACACGCGATCACCGCGTCGAGCTCTAGAAAATTCACCCAACAATTTGGTAAGAAAATCTCAATTTTTTACTCAACCTTCCTCTCCTAAAATTCGAATTTAGGGTTTTGAGTTTGATAAATGGTGTGATTTTGATGTGCTAGGCTTGAATTAGTTTGAGGAAACTATTGTGTTTTATTCATTTGATATGTGGGTAAGGTAATAACCCTTAAAACCCTTGTGAATTCTTTGATTATATAAGTTGGATATTGAGATTGTGTATATAGATGTAATGATATGAATTAGGTAGTATATATGTGATTTGGAACCTATTTGAGAAGATTGAAAGCTTGGATTGAGCATTGAGTGCTGAAATCTTAGTGACAGAGGCTTGAGATTTTGCGAATTGAAGAGTTTTTGGCTTAGAGAGGAATTGGTCAAGGTATTATTTTGGTTTCTCGTAGACAATATATAATGTCACGTGAAAACGTAGGCTAGATGACCATAAGATAGGTTGAAGCAAGTATGTATGTTAAGAGTTAGAAATCTTAATGAAAATATTGAGTTATCTTGAAATGGATTGATGATTGATGATTTTGATGATGATTGATGAGGATCATGAATGTGAGTTGTGAATGTTGATAATTTGATTAATTGTGTTTGTAGAGATTGAGAATTGTTGGAATAAAGTTTCACAAATTGAGGTATGGTAGGTTGTAAAAGATATAGAAAGGATATGGAGTTGTGTTGGATGCATTTAGAGTTATTTTAAAGTGTAAAACTTTGGTTTTGAAATGAAAGTTTGGAAAGAATAGAGGTTTTGGTGTTTTTGGTAAAAGTGAATTTTTGACCAACTTCGGCGAGTCATAACTCGATTTCTGGACCCTCAATTTATGTCAAACTTATTTCAAATAGGGAGACAAAAAATACAGCCAAAACTTGCCTTATTTAGCATTTATTAATTGTTGCAACAATTAATAAATGCTAAATAAGGCAAGTTATGCCTGTTTTTGGCTAATTTTCTTTGGTTACCAAACATTTCCGTTTCAAATAAAATTTTGGTCTGTGAAACTTATGCTATTTGAAGAACGAATGAAAAATCATTTAAAACGACAAAGTTATGTACGTTCAAAATTTGGTGCAAAAATCTGGTTTTTGCAGCTTTTGAAAGAAACAGGGTTCGCGTACGCGGAAGCATGGTCATGACGCGAGCATTTTCTTCTGCCTCGGACACTCGCGTACGCATGAGGGTGGTCGCATACGTGACTTTTGTCCATTTTTGTGATCATGCGTATGCATGAGGCAATGCGTATGCATGACCCTGCTGATTTATAAAAGTTGTATTTTTCAAGTTTAAACCATTCCTTATGCTTTCCAAACCTCTATAACTACTTTCTAAGACCCAATCTCTAGTTTCTAAGCATAGGGAGAATAGTGAACATATAGGAGAAGGGTGTGAATGGAAGAGTTTGAACTAAGAGTCTTAAACGAAGTTGGATACGGTGTGAATAATGATAAAACTAATATTGGCTGATTGAAGAAGTGCGGAATATTGAGACTATTATGAATGAAGGCTAACTTGATGATGATCAATTTATATTGAATGAATATGATAAATAAGACACGATTGAGGATGATTGGTGACATGTCTATATTTTTTCTCTGGTTGTAATGGTGATAGGACACATATTCCCTCTAATAGTGCTTCTCCCTCTAACAGTTAGCCGATGTGCTGAGATATTTGTGTTTAATAGAGAGACAATGCCCAAGTTACCTATCAGATATGTCGGGTTGGCTGTGTAACCGACAAATGAGCTCATTAGCCATAGGACAGACATGCATCATATGCATTTGTATGACTTATTTGAGTATGCATTTGTATTAGTTTGCCTATCTGCTTATTTGTAATTAACTGCTACTTGTCCTATATGCTGTACTTGCTATCCTTAATTGTGTTTTCTTTGTATGCTTTGTATGCATGTGCGACTGAGAGATCCCTTGTGTGGTAGAAGTGTGATGAGGGTTGTTCCTCCGGTGATTTGGAGGATTGGAGGAGAGTGAGATTGAAGTGTTAGGTTATATTTGGATTAGAACCTGAGTACCTTAGACAGTTTATCTGATTTCTGGATTAATTTTATAACTCTAAGTTTTAAATCTGAGTGTCGGAGTTCTAGGATTGCCTCTAGCTTTCCCGAGAGTCCGAGACCTTATACATAATGTACGTTGGCACCTTTACTATGCTGAAAACCTCTGGTTCTCATTCCATATATATGTTGTCATTTTTCAGATGCAGGTCGAGAGGTACCTCGCTGAGCGTCTGGAGTTTCTAACCAAGCAATGTTTAGCTTTGAGATTTTATATTTTGGACTATTGGTTATGTATTATGTTTGTGGATTCTCCTATGTATATATATAACTAGTGTTTGTCCCTCTTATAGGTCGACATGGAGAAACAGGTTTTCTGTCTTATATTTTGGGAATATTTTGGGTTTATATAATTATATATATTATACTCCGGCCAACCTTACCTTCGCAGGTTGAGTCTGGAACTTGATATTATGTATTTTGGTACTCTACTCTTTATGTATCTATGGTTATCCTTTCGGTTTATCCGGTTTTACGTTTTCAAGTATGATACACTTTTCGTTTGCGATTTTTGTTTAAACTTTTCTTCAAGGCTCCTAGTTATAAGTTTCTTCAAGTATATCTATGTATATATTTTACTTTAGAGGTCGTAATACCTCACCACCTCTGTTTTACGAACTTAAGCACAAAACTCTGTATAGTAGGATGTTACAAAATTCACCATGCAAACACTTCTCAGAATTTATGAAAAGTAAATTTAAAATGAGCATGATGGGAAAGCCAAATTATTTTATAGTAGAGCTCCTATTTGAAATGAATTGAAGCAAAAGTAATTAATAAATATAGTAGTTTATAACCATTATATTTTAATGTATTTTCTTTGAATTATTGTTCCATTTATCTGTTAGCATTTAAAATTAAATGCAAACAAAGCAAAATGATGGATTGAAGTCACCCATCTACAGTAATGCTTGCGTTTATTAACGATGAATCTTATTATAAAAACTTTATGCATTTTCATGCTAATTCAGAATTTCTTGATTTAAAATATTGCTACTTGGCATATGGGTAATCAGTTCAATTATTTTATTCTACAATTTATGCATATTTATTATCAAATTCATATAATTTATTTTACAACATATTTTGGTTGAGCCAATACTCATAAATTAAATATTTTGAACAAGAAATAATCATCGGTCTCTTGTTATAGGTTGATGAAGTATCTATCTCATAGTTAACTTGAGCAGATAAAATTCATCACAGAATTATTTATTTTTTATCTTTTATAAGTATTGACATAAGAATCTGACTAAATTTGGGGACTCACCATATCATTATTTACTTATCTTTTAAATGAGTTATAACTCATTTTATTTTCTAAGCTTAGCTTGAATTATATGATCGGCCAATAGAGTTTAGGGGCTGTGATCTGTTACCTTATAGCTCGATCTTATTATGCATTATGAATCATAACTCAACTTTATTTGTCTTTATTCTAAGTTTGTAAAGAACGATCTTAATGACCATTATTCCGACTTAATGACTAACTATCATAACATCAACTTTATTCATCCATTCTATGCCTATAAAAGACACCTCTTTCTATATATCAAGAGGATATCAGATGATAAATTTTTCTAAGATCTGAATTATTTTACTATTGTCATATACTTCTCATACTGACTTAAGCATCGGAGTGCATTTTGCCGGTATCCATCCTTTGTTTACCTTTGTGTTCTTCTTCCTTATCGAAATATATATCATTTAGAGATAAAAAGACAAGCTTGATTCCATCTAAGACAAAATATACCTCAAAATTATTATCATACATGAATAATAATAAACATCAAATACACAAATCTTAAATAAAATATACAATGCAATTTTGAAACCGAAAACATGTTAAATGTTGTATAATTCCTATTTAAAGTTCTTTTAAACTAGAAAAAAAAACACACTCCATAAGAAATAATCGTAAAAACATTATGGTTATTATTTAAACATTATTGAGCGATAACTGCAATACCCTAATTACCATAAGCCTTACCTCATGCTGTAAAGCAAAGGATAACTAAAGGTCATGACAATCCTAAGGCTTATACAATAATATATATAGAAAAATATAGTAATACTAGAAGCCCGATGAAGAAATAAGCTCAAAAACAGGGTTTCAAAAGTGCAATCGTTCACACAAAGCTAAAAGCATAAGGCACAAGACATAGATACAAATAATAAGGCATACATAGATATAAGAGTATCATGATCATAAGATACTAGCCTCAGCCCACAGCGTTTAGACCTACTAGTTATATACAGATATACAGAGTTTTAAAAGTTAAAACAACATATACATCATATCTCTCAAAGTTAGCCTCTAAGGCAAATATAAATACAAAAGTGAGAGTACTAGACAAAATATCCAAAATGACTCCAAAAAGGGATAAAGATCCTCTGCTATGTCACCATTACGTAACTCACCGAGGTTGGTTACGACCTGCATCTAAAAAATAACAACAGAATATGGTATGAGAACTGGAGGTTCTCAGTATGGTAACAGTGCCCAGTAATGTAAGATGTAAGATTCCGGAACGCCAGAAGTGATCCTAGAACTTCACATCATCATGATATTCAAGCTTATAAAATAAGTAAATAATTCCTTAAATAGGTCATCTGACTTAGGGAATTCTAATATAATATTTACGTCGCTATCCCACAGCCTTCGCCAGCCTAACCGCCATGCGATCTATTGCCACCGCCTTCCGAACCTCCTCAATCCCAGTAGAAATACAAGTAGTAGCAATGCAAGTAAAATACAAGTATAATCATGTATATCAAGTAATTCAAGATGCAATTAAGCATGTTATACAATTAGGCAAACAATGCAAGTCAGCAAAGCAAGCAAACATATAGAATATGCACATGATGAATGCTTGTCCTATTTGGCTGTGATATCACATTGTCAGTTCAACTGCCAACCTGACACATTCCCATGGGAATGTCGCCTTTCGATCACGAATAAAGGTGGGATCCCCCCACGGATATAGTGCCGGGCACACTCTTGTGATCCGAAAGGATGCGAACCGGACTGCCACAGACCTCACATCTCAACGTAAACGGGATTAACCACCGTCCTTGCCAGGCGCATAGCATCTCAACAATTCTTAGTATAAAATAATATGTTAGTGGATTTTCAAAAATCATTTTCAATACTCAATAAAGCCATCATTCCACTCTGACTCCTAGACTCGTCTCAAACACCATAAATCCGTAACTCCACAACTCATCACCTCAAACATCATTACAGTATTCTACGATGTCACTCAACTAACCCATCCTCAGTACTCTAAAAACCTAAGGCTCCGTTTTCTAAAATTTTTACCAGAAAATATCCAATTAAACTCACTTAGAGCACTCTCTATGTTTAAATCCTAAAAACAAGCTAAGGAAACCTAGATAAGCGTTATGAAAGTTTACAAGCTTGCCGGGAAGGTAAAACGGTTAAAACAAGGCTTTTATTGTAAAACAAGGCAGTGTGCGTACGCATAGGGTTGTGCGTATACACTCCCAGAAGAGTTTTCTCAAAGTGTGCGTACGTATAGAGGTGTGTGTATGCACACAAGGTAAATTTTTTCATTTTATGTGCACACATGGATACATGAGAACGCCCTCAACAGAATGCACTTCCCAACGTGTGCGTACGCACAACTTGCAAATTTCGCAGGGTGTATGTGCGCACCAGAGTGTGCAAACGTTCCCAACAGTAGGCATATCCCTGTGTGTGCGTGCGTACCGGTGTGTGCGTGCGCACCGGTGTGTGTACGCACGTTTTCAAAAATTTACAGGGTATATGTGCACATAAAAGTGTGCGTACGCACAAGTGAAAACATGGCCCCTGTTCAGAGCACACATACAACAGTGTGCGTGGACACACATACCAAAAATCACAAATTCTGCAACATCACAAATTTCAAATTTTCGACACCAACTTCCAATAATAATAACTTTTTCTACAAAATTCCGATTTCTACAAAAATCTATACTGTTTTAAAGCTCTTTTAATTATCTTTTATTTGATACAAAAAATTCAATTCATTTTGAAAACTGAAGCTCAAGATATGATCCGTCAAAGTTGGCTCAAAATCCGTTTTTGCCAAAAACCTCGAAACTCAAATTTTACTAAAACTCTCAATTCAAAGCCAATTGCTCAACATCCAAACCAGTTCTAATTTATCTAAATTATATTCATATATATTCCAATTCACTCCACATCCTACAATTCACATTTTCATTCTTCCCAAACCTAATCATCATTCAATCTATAACTCTTTCAAACAATATGCAACAACATCACACATCAATAATTCCTCATACATAAACTCATCGCTTACCACCCCTCAATATCATAATAGTCATTCACCACCAATCATAGCTTAACATCAATAATTCATCATCATACATCATTAACTCAAAATCAACACCATTTATAAACAACAACCTCATTTCAACAATTATCAACAATCAATCCAATCCTATCCTAAGGTCCACTAGCCTAAGTGTCCAAAAATATTACATAGTATATAGAGAAAACTGAAACCATACCTTGGCCGATTTCCAATATGCACAATACATCAAATTTGACCCCAACCAAGCTTCCACAAGTTTTCAAGTTCAATCAAGCCACCATACACAATCCAAAAGCTCCAATAATCATAAATTCCAAGCTATACACAATTAATTCATCATAATTAATATCTAGGGTTTACCAAAATCATAAATCCATAAGGGTTTAAGACATCCTTACCTTATCCAATAGTTTTGAGGGCAAAACCTAATAGCAACCAAGTGCTAGAGTGTATCTAAACACCCAAAATCACAAAAATCTCTCAAAAACCAAACCTAAAATTTTGAAATTCACAATGGCTGAAAACGGGGCAGAGATTTTTGAGAAGCTTACCATAATACCTAAATAGAAGTGACAGGCTCGGTGAGAGCTTCGCTGCAAATTGGAGCACTGTAGCTCAAATTATGAGCAAAAGAATGAGGAAGTGAATAGTGTTCTTCCTCTCTTCTCTCTCAACCCGTTAGCGTTTTTGGCCCGTTTTGGGCCAAACCTTTAAAATTAGCACTAAGTTTTTAACTTTAACTATTTTCCTAAGTTTTTCCACAGTATTTATTGCTCTCGCACAGTACCGGATAGATTTAAACCAGTACTGCCGGTTAATTTACCAGTACGCGTTTTTACGCAATTTTTCGCAGAGAACTACATTTTCCAACTCAGAAAAATCTACTAAGTCCAAAAATCATATTTGAATTTTTAATTATTATTCTAAATTTTTTAATCCTATTTTGGGAAATTAATTTAATTTAATTAAGCGACTAATTAATCGTGGTTCTTACATTCTCCCCACCAAATAAGAAATTTTGTCCCCAAAATTTAGTGATTACTTGAGAATAGCTCGGGATAATCCTTCCGCATTTCGGACTCCAATTTCCAAGTATACTCTTCCACTCCTGCTCTTCTCCAAGCTACCTTAACCAATAGAACCTCCTTTCGACACAACTTCTTCACACTAGTGTCGTCAATCTGCACTGGTGTAACTCGAAAAGTCAGGTTCTCCTTCAGCTCAACCGACTCAGGCTCTAACACATGACCCGCATCCGACGCGTGGAATACGTCATGTAAGTTAGACAAATGCGGCGGCAAAGCTACTTGATATGCCACCGGCCCGAATCGTCTCAAAATCTCAAACGGTCCTATATACCTCGAATTCAACTTCTTCGTCTTAATCGCCCTTTCAATTCCAGTTGTCGGAGTAACCCTAAAAAATACATGCTCACCCACTTCGAATTTCAACAGTTTCCTTCTCTGATCCACATAACTTTTCTGTCGGCTTTGTGCAGTTAAAATCCTAGCTCGAATCTTTTTAATCTTCTCAGTAGTCTCTGCTAGCAAATCAGGCCCCAACACACTTGATTCACCGGCTTCATACCAACACAGTGGAGATTGACACTTTTATCCATACAAAGCCTCATACGGAGCCATCCCAATGCTCGCGTGAAAGCTGTTGTTGTATGAAAACTCCACCAATGGCATGTAACGGTCCTAACTTCCCGGTTAATCTAACACATACGCCCTTAGCATATCCTCCAACGTCTGAATAGTCCATTCTGACTGTCCATCCATTTGCGGATGATACACAATACTGAGACATAGTCTCGTACCGAATACTCTTTTGAAAGCTCCCCAAAACCTTGACATGAATCGGGGATCACGGTCCGACACTATGCTCGATGGCACCCCGTGCAACCTTACAATCTCCTTGATATACAACCTCGCCAATTCTTCCAATGAATAGTTCACTCGGATAGGCAGGAAGTGAGCAGATTTAGTTAAGCGATCCACGATCACCCAAACCGCATCAAATTCTGATCTAGTCCTCGGTAAATCGGTCACAAAATCCATTGCAATTCCTTTCCACTTCCACTGAGGAATCTATAGTGGCTGTAACATTCCCGACAGTCTCTGGTGCTCTATCTTCACCTTCTGACACGTCAGACACTTAGATACAAGTGTAGCTACATCACCCTTCATCCCAAGCCACCAAAACATCTTCTTAGATCATAGTACATCTTCGTACTTTCTGAATGAATAGAAAACCCGCTGCTATGAGCTTCCGACAACAACTCTTGTCTTAAACTTTCGACATCCGGCACACAAATCCTCCCCTTATACTTCCATAACCCTTCATCATCCTTAGTGAACTCTCCGTGCCTCTCTTTACCAATTGGTTGAAACATCTTCTGAAGTTCTTGCTCATTTTGCTGAGCCCTTTGAATTTCGGACTTAAAAGTACTTGAAATGCACAATTGATTCAAACAAGCTATTCTGGCAACTTCACTAATGTCCAACTTGAGATCTGCAAACTTATCCACTAATTCCTCCTCTTTGATCCTCATCTAAGCGATCGTCAAAGACTTTCTGCTCAAAGCGTCTGCTACCACATTAGCCTTCCCAGGGTGATAACTCAGTTCAAAATCATAATCTTTCAGTAGCTCCATCCATCTTCTTTGACGCATATTGAGCTCTTTCTGATCAAAGATGTACTTAAGACTTTTGTGATCAGAAAAGACTCTAAACCTTACTCCGTACAAGTAATGCCTCCAAATCTTCAACACAAACACAATCGCTACCTCATGTGGTCTCAGCTGACGCAATACGTAAGCCACTACGTTCCAGTGTTGCATCAACACGCAACCCAAACCCTTTAATGAAGCATCACAGTACACTTCAAACAGTTCGTACGATTCTGGAAAAATCAAAATAGGCGCTGAAGTTAATTTCTCCTTTAAGGCTTGAAAGCTCTCCTCACACTCTGCCGTCCACACAAACGGTGTCTCTTTCCTTGTTAACTTAGTCATCGTAGTGCAATTTGTGAAAACCTGTGAATGAACCTTCTGTAATATCCAGCTAACCCCAAGAAGCTTCTGACCTCAGTCACTGTTGTCGGTCTTTTTCATTCCATCACCGCCTCAACCTTCAAAGGATCCACTGTTATCTTTTCTTTACTCATCACGTGACCTAAGAACTTCACTTATTCCTTCCAGAACTCACATTTGGAAATCTTAGCATACAATTTCCGCTCCTTTAGAACTTGCAGCACAATCCTCAAATGCTCTTCGTGCTCCTTCGCCGTCTTTGAGTAAACTAAAATGTAGACTATGAATACTACCACAAATTTGTCCAAAAAGAGACAAAATACTCTGTTCATATAATCCATGAACACAGTAGGTGCATTCGTCAACCTAAAGGATATCACCACAAACTTGTAGTGTCCATAGTGCGTCCTAAATGCAGTTTTCGAAATTTCATCCTCCTTTACCCTTATCTGATGGTAACCGAATCTTAAATCAATCTTTGAAAATACCTCAGCTTCTTGCAACTAGTCCATCAAGTCATCATTCCTAGGCAACGGATACTTATTCTTCATAGTCACCTTGTTTAACTGCCGGTAATCCACGCAAAGTCGCATTCTCCCATCTTTCTTCTTTAAGCAAGAGCTTACAGATGGTCTAGCAGCTTCGGCTCTTTAGGTAATTACATGTGATACTGTGATCATGGAACTAGTTAAAGCTTTTTGACCAAGATTATAGCACTAGTATTGTGTAATCTTTCACATTATAATAATGTGCAACTGTAGTATGGTATTATAATCGTTTATAATACTTTTCTGACTTGTAGCACTAATGTTTAATTCTTAATTTTTTTATTTGATTTATTCTAGCTAGGTTTGCAGGTTTTATGAATCCTGTTGGTTCTTAGCTTTTAATTTTTATGTATGTTTTTAGGGTTTTAATGAATGAAGACGTCTTTGATGCCATCATCCAGGGTTTGCAAAGTCAAGATAAGAAGTTGGTGCTAATTGGATATTGATTCCCCTTTGTCACCTTGATCTGTTTATGATTTAGTTTTGGGTGTGTATGCATTTCCTATGTTTAATTTCTAATGTGTGAACTTATTATGATGGTTGCAGAGCAGATATCCTGATTCTCTACTTGAATCAAGATCTTAATCTTTTGTGATCCTATGCTATTCGGCAAGAAGGAATAACACTTCTTGGACTTCTTGCGAGGTCACATTTTTCTTATGACATGAATGTATAAAATTACTCATAAGGACATGTTATCCTGTACAGGTTAAGGGAATGATAACAGATTTTGGGCACAACATGCATTGCCAGTTTCTTGAGATCCTTCACAGCCTATTAGATTCATGTATATTATCTGGACCATAGGTACCTGTTACTGATATTTTCTTTAATTTCATTTGTTTAACCATATTTGTCACTGCTATGGATACGACAATAATTGTTATATATGACATATTTATTTTTAAGGTTTCTTTTGGTACCCTTGTTTATATAGGATATTGTTATCTTTTTAATAATCAATATTTAAGGGTTGTGAATATTTTTGGGTGAACTTTTCAGGTTTTTTTTTTAATTTACTTATAAATAAATAGTGAGGTAAAATTTTTTATTTGATTACAAATTTTATAAATATGAAAACATAGTGATTTGAGTCAATACATGATTGATTCTTAGCCTTCAGTCACAAATAAATAAAGTGTACTGGTACAAGAAAGTTACTTATATTTGTAGTAGGTTAAGGTTTTAATTTCATCTTGAGTGTATCAGAAACTTTGTGTAGGAATAACAATTTGTTTATTTATTCATCATCCTGACATGACTATTCTTGATTTTTAAGTTTAAAATGGAGGGGGTTGAGAGAGAAGCTCCATGTATTTCTTATAGTACAGGTGTATTCAGTTTTAGATTGTAATTCTCTTTGTTAAAATAAAATTTTTTGATCTTCTTAGTTGTAATGTAGTTTGTCTAGGGTTGATGTTGCTATCATATACCAAAAAATCACTGGAACTGATGCAGTTGAATTTATTCTTGCTAGTTTGGATTCTGAATTGTGTATCTTCTAATTATTGGAGATGTCAGTTAGTAGTCTTATTTTGCATTTGAAGTCGACTTGTTAAAAAGATAAGTTTCTAATAATCACTTCTATACTCTCTAGTTTTCTCTTTTTTCTGCTGTCACAGTTTCTTCTTGTTTTGTGATGCTTTCTTTCTAAGCTTTCTTTTCTATCCTTTATGGTATCTAATCTAGAGCCAGGTTTCTTTAGGTAGCGTTTGGAAGAGAGACAGGGACTGAGAGACAGAGAGTGAAATAAGTCTAAGTATTGTGTTTGGTGTAAAGTAGGAGATAGAGACTGAAATAAGAATGAAACTCTAATTTAATTTGAACAAAGGATAAAGTTGGAATTAATTAATTAAATTGAAAGTATTTTGGGTATAAAATACTATTAAAGTTTTAGTTTCTATCCTAATAAGTTTCAATCTCTTGTATCTCCATTTTTTGGAGGTACTAAAATACTGAAATTTTGGGGACAGAAACTGAAATTTCAGTACCAGTCTCTGGGCCAACAAACATGATACTAAATTTCAATCTCCCAGTCTCTGTCCCAATACTTCAAAACAAACACTACCTTAGAATACAAAAATCACGTACTCCGTACACAATAAATATATATATATTATATATCTCACAACTAATTTTCCTCTTTTTCCTTAATATCATTGTCTAGAACTAATGCAGTTGAATTTATTCTTGCTAGTTTTGAATTCTGAATTGTATATCTTCTAATTTTTAGAAGAGATGTCAATTAGTAGTCTTATTTTGCATTTGAAGTCGACTTGTTAAAAAGATAAGTTTGAATGTTGAGTAGTAGTTTATTATACATCCTCTGAATTGTTGGAAAAATTTCTCTTTCACATAAGACGGAAGTCCTTTTCTAGGTTAATAAGATATGTATTCCTAGACTTATTGTATTGATTGTTTCAGTTTTATCTGGCAGAGAAACACAATTATTGATATTTTCTTTAAGAAGCATATGGGTCAACTAGTTGAAGTTGTTGCATCCAGAATGGCAACAGTGACAGCAACAATATTGAAGACGAGAAACGAGACGACGCAGTGACGCAAAGAGGCCAGTGGCGGCGCGGCGACGAGATGGAGGCCGGCTAGAGGCAACAACAAAGAAGGTTGAGGCTTTGAGCTCGCGCTGACCATAACCATATAACTTTGAAGATGGAGAGGAAAACGTCTTCCAAGTTAGAGAAGAAAAGCAAAAAGGATGTAGATAGGGTCTTTAATTTTGGGATTAGAATTTTCTTAAAATTAATTCAGGAACCAAATTGCTCACAAAATGTTTTCTCGTCCACGTCTTCTATTCGCTACTTTGCCAACTTGTTAAAAAGGAATCTACCTGAACTTTTTGGTGGAATCTAGTTGACAAAAAATATTTAAAGAACAACTTTAAATTCTGGAATGCAACTTCAGAAATAATTATTAATATACATATCAATAATTATTAATTTCAGAAACTACTATAAAATTCGATTGTAACTTAAAAGATCACTTTAAATCTTAATTCTATTTTTATATACAAATATTAAATAATAAATGTTATAAATTCAAAAATAATTAAAACATTACTTTATTACTTTACTAACAATATCACTTTAAAAGATCTTTTTTCATTCTTATAATTATCTTCGGGAAGAGTTAATGTCCTCCATTTCCACAGTTGACATTTTATAGATAGGGTATTTATAAATTTCCATTATCATCCCTACACCGATCTCCAGGATAGGTAGTTAGGTACCCAGTACATTAATGTTAAATGCGTGCAGCTTCATCGTTTGTACTTTGTAACGACACCACCCGATGCTGGTCCCGATTCGTACCTATGGAACTCCGAAATTGATAAATAAAAAATAAACACAATAGAAAAACAAAACCTCACCATCAGCGAAATTTGAAGTTTTGAACACGCAATATCATCATACTCAGTACTCACAAGTCACAACTGCCACTGAATGATGGATCCCCGCGAAGACCTCAACAAACCGGTAGTACTCATCACGGGGTGCTCCGAGGGAGGCATAGGCCACGCGCTTGCACGCGCCTTCGCAGCCAACAAGTGCGCTGTCGTCGCCACCAGCAGGTCGCGCTCCACCATGGCGGACCTTGAGCACGACACCCGCTTCTTCCTTCAGGAGCTCGACGTCAAGTCCGACGACAGCGTTCGCCGTGCTCTCGACGCCGTCATTGCCCACTTCGGCCGTGTCGACGTTCTTGTCAACAATGCCGGCGTTCAGTGTGTGGGCCCTCTTCCCGAGGTTCCTCTCTCTGCGATTCAGAGCACCTACGAAACCAACGTCTTTGGTATTCCCTAACCCTAACTAACTTTGTGTCTTCGATTCCATTGTAGTTTCTGAAATTCTTACTGCGGAAGTCTGTGTTTGTTGGATTGATTTTAGTGGATATAGGATCTGGTGTTATTAACTGCTATTAAATTATACAACTCAATTTGGTTCAATTCAATTCTTAGTTTGGAATGCATTTAATAGTAATTGTTCAATACTTTGTTTCTAACTATTTTGTCTTTTGTTTTGGAAGTGTGAGGACTGAGGAAGAGAAGAGATATGTTAGTTTAGTATAGTTCAGGTATATTATTTTTTTAATGTCAATTAATTCCATCACAAAACTTTTGAGCCTTTGATGAAGGGAATTTAAATCTATCAGGATTTCAATTTTATAAGACTAATTAGTTCCAAATCAAGGAATCCAATTTCAGGTTTCCAATCTAAAGCTTAACCAACCAACCTAGTCAATTAGTTAGCTTATTTATCTGCTTTAGCAAGTGTCGGGTTTGAAGCTCGTGTTGTGCATGCAGTAACCATTGGCTAGCAGCAAAACCTTAAATGTAGCTCTAATCCGCGAAGGATTAATCCTTAGTCTGCTAGGCTAGAGGATACTGTGGGGAAAATAATATCTAAAGCTTAACCAAAGAGGAATGAAATGGTTCATTGTTTTGAATGGTTTTGGTGTTGGAGTTGAGGGAAGTGTTTGCTTGTTTGATCGTTGTTTATCTGTTAATACTTTTTAGTACCAAAAACCTGGGGGACCGATGCTGGGGGTGCTGGAAACGATTTGCAGATGAGCACAGTCTGTGTAGGACTTATCAAATTTCTATATTTCATTGGGGACATGCAGGTGCCTTGAGGATGATTCAGGCTGTTGTTCCTCATATGGCAAAGCGGAAACAGGGTAAGATTGTGAATGTTGGAAGCGTTACGGCTATGGCATCTGGACCTTGGTCTGGCGCATATACTTCGTCCAAAGCTGCCCTTCATTCTTTGACAGATACCTTAAGGTTTCATTCATTTTCCTCTTGTAGTGCTTGCTTTCTTGGTCTTTGTCACTAGCATCCCAACCCTCTTACAAGAATCCGACTAATCTAACTCAAAGGACTGCTTGATTGATTTAAAGTTCTTTCGGATGACTTCCTGAAACACTTTGTTCTACCAGGTGTTTTTAGCTTTAGTTAAAATACTAGTATTTTTACCCGTAATAACATTGCGAGAATATAAATTTTTTAAAATTACGGTCTACTTTGTTCTGATAGTATAGATTACATTATACATGACACGAAAGATTTATAAAATCAAACTACTTTTACAAAAAAAAGCCATAGATTGACAAAAGTCTCTGGCTAAGAAGATCAAGGTATCACCTTCTGTAGATAAAAAATTAAATAATAAGATTTTTAGTTATTATTTTTATATAAAAAAGTCTAATTTTTTATTAATAATTAATTTTAACATTCATTATCTAAAATTTAAAATAATTTAACGTGTATATTTTTACATTTAATTAGGTGTTAAGTTTATTGCACAAATAGAAATAATTAATTTTTATACTTGCTATTTAAAAATAATATTTTTTTTCTCTATGTATATAAAAATATAATTAAATATTAGCATAAAAAATTATACTGATAGTTATAAAATTAACTCAAAATTAATTTTTTAAAAACAATTGAATCTTGATTCTAACTTTTAATTATAACATTAGTATTCTCTCCAAATTATATAGAGAAGTAGATGAGAGAATTTAGGAAGGGAGTTTATTAATTTTGAAAAAAAATACTTTCTCTCAATTTAAATAAGAGAGTGTCATGTGACACATTTAATTTTTAAATTAGATAGTAATAAATGATACATAATATAGGTATATTTCAATTTCAATTTTAATATTTTAATTTTAATTTTAATGCAATTAAAGAATGTCATGTTGTACATTTTGATTGTAAATTAGTAATTAGTCATTGATATTGATATTGATAATGATATATAAAATAGATAGAGTGGTTGAAGGAATAAGAGAAATAGAGAAAGGAAGAGGGAGGATGAGAGAACTCTTTAATTTTGGAGGGAAGGATTTGATTTTAATTGCAATGAGAGAGTGACATGTAGCACATTTTGGTTGTAAAATTAGTAAGGAGGGAGAAAGAATTCTTTAGTTTTGGAGGGAAAGATTTAATTTCAATTACAATGAGAGAGTGACACGTGACACATTTTGGTTGTAAAATTAGTAAGGAGAATTCTTTAATTTTGGAGGGAAATATTTGATTTTAATTGCAATGAGAAAGTGACATGTGGCATATTTTGGTTGTAAAATTAGATATATATAATAGATTAATTTCAATTACAATGAGAGAGTGATATGTGACACATTTTGGTTGTAAAATTAGTAAGGAAAATTCCTTAATTTTGGAGGGAAATACTTGATTCTAATTGCAATGAGAAAGTGACATGTGGCACATTTTGGCTGTAAAGTTAGATATATATAATAGATATAATAGATTTCCGCTTCTATGGGAAAGAATTTCAAATAGAAAGGTGTTATTCTCAGACTTGATTAATTCAACCTGTTGTCCAAATAAACTAGAGACACAAATGTATGGAAACAGATCCAATTTTTTTTGAAAAGAACAAAAATAAATATATATGTTGCTTTATATATTGTGTTCATGCCTTTCCTTGAGGCCCCCTTTATACCTTAGATTAGTGATATACTTCAAATTTTTAATAAAACTGGAAGTAGTACACCACAGTTAGATGCTCTTAAAACTAAGTGCAATGAAACTAAGGAAAAGTTAACATATAGTGGATTGGACTCTGCACTATGGGATTTAGTGCTCAACTCAGCCAATTTTTGCAATTTTCTATTTGGTTGATTTCCTTTATGCTCTGTCTTATTAGTTGAGTTTGTCATTTATGCATTGTCTTATTATTATACTTGCCTTTACATGCAGACAAATCGATGCGGTTTTTCTTATTTCCCATTGTATTGGTTTTCTGATAGATTGGAACTTAGCCATTTTGGAATTGATGTTGTCAATGTTGTCCCTGGAGCTATCAAGTCAAATATTGGAAATTCCGCCATAGCTAGCTACGACCACATGCCTGAGTGGGACTTATTCAAGCCTTTTGAAGCCGCAATTCGAGATAGAGCTTATTTTTCTCAGAAAACAAAGTCAACCCCCAATGATGAGTTTGCGAAACACACTGTGGCCGCTATCCTGAAGAAGAAGCCACCAGCGTGGTTCTCCTACGGCCATTACTCTACCGCAATGGCCATCATGTACCATTTGCCGCTGTGTGTTAGGGACTTTATTTTGAAGAAAGCGATGAAATGCTGAACTCAAAGTTTGATCTATAGTTCTATACATCTTCTACGTTTATATTAGATAACTTGTATTCAATCCCAAGTTTTTTAAATTGTAGAGAATAAATGAATAGTACTTCAATTTATATTTTCTTGAGTTGGTGTTTGGCTGATTTTAACTTTCTTTGAACATGGTTCAACTAAAGTTTAATTTTTCTCAGATTTAAACGTGATTTTAATACTAACTAGAGCTGTGCATTAGATAACAAATTTTCGACTCGAGTTTTAAAGGAACGATATACTTCTTTCTTTGTTTTTTGTACCAATAAAAGGATGATGTATCTATTTATTAGCAGTAGAATTATGAAGTGATGCTTTATAACTTGAAGCACAGTAGTATTCAAAATCAATAAATCAAACATAATTGTTTGTGATTTCTGTTTCATCCAACTTTTCTCTTTGCACTCTGCCATAGTTCCATCACAAATTAATGGAGAGATGTAGGTACGAATACAAGGTTGAAAAATAATGTATGACATAATAGGATTATGATATTTGAACATTCAAAAGATAGTGTGTTTATGAACATCTAATATAATTGGAAACAAATGTTTGTGTTACCGAAGAAAACCGGTCAAAATAAATTTTGAAATAAAGTATTTTTTTACTAATTAGACATTCGAAACGCTTTATTTTTAAAATATTCTTTAAATTTTTTTGTCAACAAAGTCCAACCAAATTAACCTAACCTAACAAAACCTACTTATATAACGTGTGCATGAAATCATGCCGTTCTTCTTCGTGTTTCTTCTTCTTCTTCGCGTTTCTCCTCCAACGTTCGTATCTCACGTTCTTCCTCCTTCTTCTTCTCCTTTTTCTTTGCGTTTTTCATTTTTCTTCGCATTTATTCTTCTTCGCGTGTTTCATCCTTGTCGTCATTTTTTTATTGCTGATATTGTTGCTGATATTGTAACATTATGTATTGTTTTCTTTTTTATTTGACTTTTTTTATTCTTATTAAGAGAGTAAAATAAGAAGAAGATGAACAAGAAAAGAAGAAAATGATAATGATAAAGGAAGAGGAAGAGGAGTTTTGAGTTATGCAAAATCTATCAAAAAATAACATGTTGAGTTTAGAATACAATTAATTTAATGATGATCACAAACATTAAGTAATTGGGTTAAACACCCAATTGAGTTTTAATTATTTTATTTGAGTAATGTAGGCCCAAATGATTTTATAGCAGCCCAAAGCAATGAAACTTAGCGGACTCAAGCATGTTGAATGAAGTGTTGATCCACAAACCTAGCCTAATCACTACTAAGCATCATTGAATCAAATCTCAGCCAAAGTTCACTTGTGCACTTCGGGTAAACGAGAGAGAGAGAGAGAGAGAGAGAGTTGTCAAATCACACTAATCAAGAGTATGTTAAATTAAGTCAGAGGTTAAAGGTAAATAATTTTCTTTTGCATGCAAGTTGATTTCTTCATTTCTTCCTTACTCTTTGCAACACCATTTTGGAAAAATTGAAGAAAATGGTGGCTGAACATCCCTGTTGTATATCAATGGCCAAAAATATTTTTTGGGGCCAAGCACAAATCTAATGGTTTGGATGTTGTTAAGCTCATTGAAAAAGTTGATGGTGCTACTGCTGTGTCTGCTACGGTGTTAAGACCAATTCCAAAATTCCTAATTTTTGGGGTTGATTGAAAAAAGAGAAGGAATGATTGCTGATAGTTCAAAGTCCAAGAAGTTGACTCTGAAGGAACTCAAGCTGTGACTCAAATGAAGATACAAAAAGAAAAATGATTCTCATCAGAGCTCAAGGAGAGAGAACCCGAGAGAAAAAGCAAAGAGTGAAACCTCACTACTGATTTTGAAGTCTTGGAAGTATTGCACCTACACTAAAGGGAGCATTCTACCAAGATGAAGGACAAAGTCTTGAGTTCTGTTGTTGGGTTCAGTTCATAGTGTTAAAGTTGTTATTCATCATCTCCTTCATGTTTTACAATGTTGTATTTTAGTTTTAACATATATATTTCTGTATTTTCTTTGAGAGGTAAAAGGCAAGAAAGAGAGGCATTGAAAAAAAAATCATAGAGTGAAAAAGAATAAGTAATACAATTGAGAGAAAAGCCAAGAGTGATTTCAGATTTCTTTCTGTTGTATTTTCTGTCTTGTGTCATATACTTGAGAGATATTTCTTGCTAAGTTGAGTAAGCACTTAGTGTGGTGCGTCTAGGTATTAGCATATCCAAGTCAAGTTTGAGTTGAAACTTGTGTGCCCAGATAGGATTGAGTTGAGTCCTAGGGAATTCGTGTATGTATTACTTGGATTATAGTGAAAATTCCACCAATATTGTGGTGGAGACTGGATGTAGGTTGCATTGTACAAGGCAACTAAACTAGGATATATGACTGTGTCATCTTCTTCTTCTTCCTCTCTGTTTTAGTTTTATTTTCTGGTTTTTTATGAGACAAAATGAAATTGTCTCCTGATTTATTCGCTTGCGCAGATCAATAGAAATCAGGTTTAAAGTTCTCTGATAAAAGGCTTAATAATTCAAAATTAAAGAAGGCTATAGATTTAAACCCCCCCTCTCCCTTCTCTAAACCTTCTAGAACTATTTTTTAATTGTGACACAATTTTTTAATAGAGTTATCGTTAAGTAATTTCGGTGTATTATAGATTTAATTTCAGTGTATTCTGGATCTAAATAAGGTACACTTTTGGTCTGAGCTTATTTTCGGAATGCACATCAATTAACTCTGAAATTAAACCCAGAATTCACATCAATTAATTCAGAAATGCACCAAAATTACTTAATGATTGCGAGACATAAATTCAGTTCGAAAATAAACACACAAACAAAGACTAATCTCCTTCTTCGTGTTCCTTCTTTTTGTTTGCGTGTTTTCTCTCTATCATTGTTTTTTTATTGTTGCTAATGTTGCTGCATTTTTTCTTTTTCTCCTTTTTTTCCTAATAATTTTACAGCATTGATTTTTCTTCTTTTTTTAATTTCATTTCTCTTAACAGAATGAAACAAGAAGAATTATAAGAAAATGAAATAAGAAGAATATGAAGAAGAAGAAGCAGTAGCAGAAGATGAGAGGAGAAAGAGGAAGAGTTTTGAATTATGCAGAACTTATCAAAATAAAAATATACCGAAATTTCTTAACAATAACACATAACTTTCTTAGTTTTTACACCGAAATTTTGCTACAAATGTACAAAAATATTTTCTTTAATGCTACATTTTTTCTTTTTTTTTTCTTTATTTCTTTCTTTTTTTAGTTGAATGAATGTAAGTTCATCCTCTTCCTAATAATTTTGTTGCATTATGTGTTTTTTCTTCTTCTTTGTTTGATATTTTTTTTTGTTTGTATTCTTGTTAAGAGAGTAAAACAAGAAGAAACTTAAGAAGGTAAAACAAGAAGGAAAAAAAGAAGAAGAAGCACAAGATGAGGAGGAAGAAGAGAAAGAGTTTTAAATTATGCAGAACTTATCAGAATACAAATATACCGAAATTTCTTAACAATAACACATAATTTTCTTAGTTTTTACACTGAAATTGTTACAAAAGCACAAAAATATCTTCTTTAATGTATTTTTTTCTTCTTTTTTTCCTTATTTCTTTCTTTTTTTCTGTTATACATATAAGAAGATGATGATGATGATGATAATAATGATGATGGAGGAGGAGCAAAAGCAGGAGGAGAAAAAAGAAGGAAGAGATCAAAAAAATTCAAATGAGAAAAGAAAGAGGAGAAGGAGATGGAGGTGGTGGTAGTGGTAGTGACAATGACGATAAAGGAAAGAGGAGCAGAAATTCCAATGAAAAAAAAAAGGAGGAAGAGGAGGAGGTGTTGTGGTGTGGTGGTAATAATGATAACGAAAGAGAAAAATAAAGAAGAAGAAATAGAAGAAGAAAACGCAACAAGAGGGGTGAAGAACGTGCGTGCGTGTATGCAAATGACTTTGTTGGACTTGGTTAAGTAAATTACTTAGTTGTAGAGATATATCCTTATTTTTATTCAAAAGGGTAAAGTATTATTTTGGTCTCTAATATTTAGACCAACTTCTAATTTAGTTCCTAACACTTCCAACATCTTATTTCATTCCTAAAAAATTTTAAATTTCTTATTTCAGTCTCAAAAAATTTTAAACGTGTACAATGTTATCGCACACTTTAACATGAACAATTAGCATATTAAACACCTAATAACATTTGATTTTGGTAAATAAGTAAAATTTATTCTCCAATAAAAAATTTTTTCTTTGATTATGGAACTTGATGATTGATTAATATGATTTGAAATCTTTTTTTTTTTTTGCAAGGAGGTCAACAAATGCTATTAAAAAATTTTGGTTATATTTTTTTAATATACGGAAGAAGATATAAGTTAACAATAATGTTGTTAATGTCTATGTCAATCGTTCTATTAATTATTCGTATCAAATTTAATAATAGCATAACATTAAATTTATTTAAAATTTTTTAGAATAAAAATAAGATATTCGAAACATTAAAGATCAAATTAAAATTTGGCTTAAATATTAAAGATCAAGATAATACTTCATCTTTATTCAAAAAATAATTTCAATGAATATGTGAAATACTTAACATCATTAGTATTTGAATTCAAAAATAAGGGCAAATTTAATAATGTCTACGTTAGAAGATAATAGGATTTACTTGAATAAATAGGTGGACAACGATGTCAATATAGTGACAATATGTAAACTGATAATAGATAAATTAATAATAATTGTTTAACTAATTATGTTTTTAATGGATGATGTTAAATATTTTTTTCACATTTAATATTAGGACACTATTGAATCTATTTAAAATATTTAGACAAAAATAAAATATTTATATAAAAAATAAAATTTACTCTAAACATTCAATCATCGATCTAAATTCTAAGAATAATAAAGTGTGTTGATCAAGAGTAAGTTTAGGCGTCGAAAACTTTTTTTTTTTTGTTTTTTCATGATATTTAAAGATTTATTATTAGTCAATAAATTACTAACTTGTTGTATGTAATATGTACATATCGAAATTCGAATTCTCTAACATTTACTCAAGAATTATCTACTAAATAAATTTAAGTTGGGTGTTTTGTTTTTGTTCATTACAAATCTAAGTTGGTTAGTTGCCAAGAAATTTATGGATAATAAAGTGTCCATTGGTGGCCCTTGACCGATGGGTTGGAATTTTAGTCCATTCATGAAATCGGGTCAATAACCCTTTCCCCTCTCCATGAGCTACCAAAGTAGAGCCAATATCTACATCATTGGTGATTACCACCTCACATGCCAGTTACGTCATCCAAATTTTCTCTAGGGTGCATATTCTAAATCATATTTAATCAAAGCTCAAAAAATCAAATCAGTTATCCAACCATTTAGTCATTGATTTATATATAACCAGTTCAATCAAAATAACTGAATTATAATAAAATAATAATATATAAAATTATAAATAATACAAAGTTAAACATATAAAGATTCTAAATATGATATTTTATAAATATAAAAATATAC
>NC_029794.2:22010377-22036262 GCF_000816755.2 Arachis ipaensis | reverse complement strand
TAATACCAGATAGATCTTCTATTGAATTATTATAGATCTTGTTAAAATACACTATTATTTCGATATTATACAAATATTTTTCTATGATACCATGAGGTTACTACGCCAAAGCCAAAGAATATATTCTTAGGAAATACTAGCATATTTATTTTTCACTTTGACGTGTTATGGATTTGGTTAAGACTTCAGAGTTTTCTAAAGACATTGGTTAACAGAGTTAAAAGACAGTGTTCTTTAAATAAATAAAAAATATAGAAATTTTAAAAAATTAACATATATTTAAAATAAAGATTTTCTGCTTGTAGTATTCTAAGTTAGTGTTTCTGGATAGCAAAATACTAAAATATTTATAGTCATTTATTTTTTTTTAGTAGTAGTTAAAAGTTATATTAAAAACCAAGAATAAATGACTAGGAATACTTTTAAGGTATAGGCTAATTCTGTGATACACTTGATTATGCATGATGTACCATACACCAGTTGATCCAATGTGGAGTACAGTAGATTTAGATTTAGGTGTAATTCTTAGATTAAGATCTTTTAAAGTGAAAAAATTGGTAAACTAGTCAAATGAAGAGTTAATCACTCTTAAATTAAGATAGGACACATATTTCATAAAAATTACAAAATCAATGATGATTAACCCTTCACTTTATTATTTTACCAACTTTCTCACTTTAGAAAATCTAAATTCAAAAATTTGATTCTCTTAATTTTTTTCCACTTAAAAGGATAAAGTGTGATTTTTTACTATTAATTTTATAAATAGGACAAAGAAAAAACATAAAAAAAAAAACCATTAAAAAATTAGAAATTACATTTTTATTCCATCAATTAAAAAAAAAAGTAGAAAATCCGTTCCCCCAACTTCATAATTCTTATTCTAATATGTAATATCAAACCTCTTATTTTTTTTACCTTCAAACTGAGTTGAAACTTGAAAATTAACAAACACCTTATTTAAATGTACAATTAGCACTTATCTATTTATTTCCAAGTCAATATTTATTCACACTAAATGTTCTTATTTATTTATTGTTAATATACGTTTTTCACTTGCTATAGTATGTTGAAATCAACACTAGCTCATTATAATCTGTTCACTTAGATTAGGGTTAAGTGAATTTCGTTTAGTAATGTTATGAAACCGACATAAGATTCCTGCATTCACAATTTTTTTAAATTACTTTTTTACCCCCTTTTTTATTTCTCCTCTTTCTTCCCGTCACATAATTTCAACACCACCACTACCATCTCCAACTGCCATGGCTACCGCTGCCAGCTAGCTACCACTTCTGACCACTCTATATCCTAAAGACTAAATCCTAAATTCTATACTCTAAATTGGTTTTACGTTGTTTGATTTTCAAATATTTTTTTTACTTTTGAATGTTTTAATTGTTTTAATTATTTTTTATTATTTTGGAGGATTCTTTTTAATGTTCAATTCTAAGTGGTGAATATTAAGTGTTAACTACAACCTTGGTCGAAGATGTTGGCTCTTCATACTTCCTCTCTTAGAAATTCATGCGGGTCTGATTCCTCTCCATCCCATTTCCAGGGATATATGTAATCTTTGCTTCCATTTTCCAGCTCAATCTCGAGTCCCATGCGTTCTCCATGGTAACATAAATAAAATTCCAAATATCCAGAATTCGCTTGTTTCCAAAACGGTCATGTTAACTACGGTTTCGCCATTATAGGTCTTATATAGATTGCTGGGGATTAGTATAGTACACCATTCCCGGCGGCTGTAGTGGCCGGAAACTAGGAGGTGCAGGGGCTTGCAGTGGTACAGGTATTGATTGTTGTTGCATGATTGGCAGCGTCTGATGTGGTAAAGGCATCATCGCCGCTACATGAGCTGGGGGTGGCGGCTGCGGCAGCGGCACTGGCGAGATGCTGACATAATATGGAGAGTGGGCAGCTCCCGTTGACTGCACATATTGCTGCGTAGACGGATTACAAAGCATGGGATACTGACCTTGGGATGCAGAGGCTACATCCTGCAGGATTGGTTGGGTTACCAAAACTGATGGGTATGAATGGTTTTGTGCAGCAATCAACTGTTGTGTGGTTGACTCAGACGAAGTCAGGCCAGCACTTTTCGCCTCTTCGGCGGCAAATGTTGAGAGAACAGAAGTCATGATCAACTGAGATGATGATGATGATGTGAGCTTATCTGCAACCTCGGCAGCGATTGCTGCTGCTGACTTTTTTATTGCTGCTTCTGAATTTCCATTTGCAACAGCAGGTGAAGTTGTTGCAGTGGTCGCTTTTTGCGAAGAATCTTCATTATCAAGTCGTGCCCGCATGATCCTTGCCTCTTCTACTTTTGCTTGTGCAACCTAAATATAATTAGTCAAAAAGCAAGAATTGTAAGCATTATCATTAACCAAAACTTTATCCGAGTTCAGGTAATGCGAAGCAAAAATGCTATATGCACATGATACGCGTTATTTATCTATAAATACATGTTTTATCTAACTCATTTTCAATGTGCATTTTGTATTTTAATATGTATTTTATATGGGTGGCTAATTTTTTGTGTACACCTAGCATGGTTGAATTCGAAGCAAGCTCAAAATGCCATATAGAAATAACTTATAATGCCATATAGACTTGTGTAATGATCCTTCTGTCAAGTAATTCTCCATCCAAAAATGCTATTTTCTTTCTAAATAGAGTTTATTGCACTTAACTCCTTTATGGTTTGTGAACTTTCAGCAAAAATCATCTACAGTATCAGCAATTATTGTGACCCATCCTATATAATTTGCCATGAAGGAAACAAAAAAAAATCAGGTACCCATTGAGGAGAAAAGAATCATGAACAGTATATACCAGCATCTGAGTGCGAATATTCTCCAGGTCCGCTTCCTGGTACAAGTATCCACAAGCAACAGCAACAAGATGCAGTTAGGAACAAAACTGCATGAATCATAAAGAAAACTATCAAGTAGATTGAACAGCATCAAAATTTACCTGCTCATGCAAAGCTTCTTTTAAATGAGAAACAAGTACAACTCTATTTGCTTCAACTAATTTAAGGTTCTCTATGCACTGTTTCAAGGTATTCTCTTCCTTCTCTAACTCCTTTGACAAAGTTTTTCGCTTAGGATCCTTTGCTGAAACAATTTATAAAAATCAATAATAAAATCCCAACTTGCATGCTACAGGTGCTACTCTGTTCTGCTGTATGCTTACCAATAGAGCACGCAATGTCAACATCGTTTTCCATCTTTTTCATGTGTTGAATAGCAGACTTGGATTTACTCATCTCTGCATCTTCAATAGATTGTTCAGTGAGCACCGAATGAAATGCAGATACTATTTTTTCTGCTGGACCTCCTATGGACAATTTCTGGCTTCAATACAATATCACGACAATGAGATATTTAAGGAATATTGCAACCCAGTTTGAGGGACGTATCACCAATAGAATGATTTAAGTTTAAAATTGGAAGAGGCAGGAGTAGAGCTTAGTCTTACCAATTTGATGGAGCGAGAATCCCTTTTAACAATTTTTAAAGAACCAGAGCGTGATCTCTTTTTGCTGAATTGCAATGGTGTAGGTGCTTCTTCTGCAAGCATTAGATCTTTAAGGTTCTTTGCCCGAGATCCAAACACTCTCCTTTGCTCCCATATATCAACCTAAAGTTAGATTAGAACAAAGTTAATACGTCAAAATGTGTAAAGTGAAATCAATAACCTGATGGTATTGGTATGTAAACATAAAATCAGAAGTATATACCGTATCAGGGGTTTCAGCCCAAACATTAATAAGTATGCGTAGCAGAATTGCATATTCTAATCTTCCTAACCTATCATTTTCCTCATTTACTGATTGGCATGGTTGAATTCACTTGAAATACTTAGATCAAACACTGTCAAAAGGAGCTTACCAGTCTAGATGCCACTTTCTTTTCATGATCATCACCCTTCTCATCAACATATTTAAGGGCAGAGGGGAGAACCTTCCAAAACTCGGTCACGAATTCATTTCCTTTCCGCTTGCTATTCTGCAAGATGTCATTTGCAAGGTATAGAAGGGGAACTTTTTGAACCATCTCAGATTTGTCAAATTGTTTCTTCCATGTTTCAACAACCAGTTCTGCTTTGCTCCGGTGAAATATACACCAATGTGATAAAGCTATATAAAAGGTTAACGAAAACAAACTACGCTGAATTAACAAGTAAGCATGCTCAATAAAATCAACTGAAGCTAATTATGCAGTAAAACAAACTATTTTGGAGAGTAAAATCCAAATTCATATAGAAAAGATAATTAATTAAAGTCACACTCCACTTACATTCACGAACCACAAAAAGTTAGTCTCCGAAAAAGAAAATGAAACATAAATGACAGATTTACTGAAATTGAATATTTTGATGAACCAAAATTACTACTTGCCATTATGCCAGTGCAACAATAATTGGTCCGATATTTTATGACAAAGAATGTGTTTTTCCTATCTCTGTAATTGCTCATATCCTAATAGAATAGTAACAAGTCAACCAGAAATGTGCTCAAATATTTAGTTTCTAACGACTGTCCAAGTTACTCATTCAAACATGAAAAATTATCATTAGAATCTTGAAATATTTTGTTTTGAGAAAGACTCATCGTGTATTTGCCACAAACATTAGCTGAATGCCTGAATCCAACAACTAAGAGCTTTCAAATCGAAAGCAGTTCACAATAACCGAAACCAAAAATTTGACCGAGATACGGATACCCCCCTCCCCCCTCTTTCCCCCCAGTAGGCACCCAAATACAAATCAAATCCCTAGATAGCTCAAGATCATGAATTCGGAGTTGGGATTCGAATTTCATAAGCCTAGTTATGATAAGCTAACTAACAGAATTATAGAAATATCCATGCCATCCTGTTTTAGTTGCAACTGATTATAGTATACATTATCAAAACTTGGTTACGCGCCAATTCAGCTAAACACTACAGTAAATCACTATTTATGCAGAAACTGAGCAAACATTACTGGGTAAAGTAAAGTAAAGTAAAGTAAAGTGAAGTTGAAGTAAAAGCAACAAAAATTTAGAAAATAATAACAATATTAAAAAGAAAAAAAAGGATACTTTCGATGCACTGCTGGGTGCTGTTAAGCTTGGAGAGCTTGTCGGCAAGTATCTGGTCGCTGAAAACGCTATTCATTCTCTCCGATTATTTCTCCTCACCACCAATGCCACAAAATTTTAATTAATTAACGAAATTATATCATATAAGTAAAAACGAGTTGAATTGGGGTGGGCAACACTAGAGCCCTAACAGAATTGGGACCTAAACGAGCTCCAGTATCAATACTACTACTACTACTACTACCAATTCTTCATACATATATATTAAGAGAGAAAGACAAATTGAAAGCAAGCGGCATATGAAAATAATAAAAAGAAAAAAGAAAGTTCAACTGAAAATCAATCAAATAGAAGAAGAAGAAGAAGAAGAAGAAGAAGAATGATGCGTTGCTTTGGAGCTTTTAACTCGCCAGGTGTTTCATGGGTTAGGCCACCTGGCAGCCACAAACAGTTGGTGAAAAACCAAAAAACACAAAAGAAGAATAATAGTGTAAACAATTTGATTTATAAATATCATGAATTTATTTTTAAAAATAAATTACTGTTTTTATTCGCACGAAAATTTAAAATACTGACAATTTATTTATATTCATCAAATTTTAAAAAATTATTTAAAATTATCAAATTATCTTTTAATTTAACCTAAATCTGAATTCTAATTTTACTCTATACTACTATTATTTCAATTCCTAATTCCACCACCCCCAAATCTTTCGTCATGTTCAATTTTTTTTTTCCAACTACTACTCCCTAACCTTATTACCTCCCAAATCTTTTATCACCTTTAAATCGACCACCACCATTGCCGGAAATATAACTCATCAAAATCCTTTTATAGTTGTTGAAAGGTTTTTTTCCTCTCAATCAGGGCGAAACTTTTCATGGACAATGAGAACTATCGCCCCTAAATATTTAATATAAGTTTTGGACTTTGTTTTTTTATCTAATTGAAGTCTTATTAAAGGTTAATGCTCAAGGAAAAAAATATATATAATCTATAATATCAATATTTGTTGATAATTTCACTATTCCAATAAATTATATAAAAAAAAGTGATTCAATGCAAGTATATAACCTTTAAAAGTTTAAATAATCATAACTAATTAATAAGTTTGATATTATTGTTTTATCTTATTTTTTTAGAATGAAATCCTAAAAATAATTATTTTTTTTTTTTGAAATAGAAGAAACACAACATAATAAGGTGGAGCAATTGAAAATGAAAATAGCAAACAACAGCTGATAAAAATAAAGTACAACACAATCCATAGTCATCTTCAGCACTGCCATCAATAACCAAAGGGTTCACCACAAATCCACTCATTGAAGATCGTGAAAGACCTGATCATAATTTTTATCATGCTTGATTTTTGAAGATTCTATCATTTCTTTTTAGCCAAATTGTCCATATAATAGCAAAAAATCCAATCAATTAACCACATCTTCCTCTCATCCTTTTTAGCTGAAATATTCGTCCAACCTTCAAAGTGTTGCTTGAGTGTACCTGGCATGGTCCATATCCTACCAAGAGCGAACAGACAAGCACACCACACCTGCCAAGTAACCTCACATCCAATAAACAAGTGAAAAGCAGTTTCCACAGACTTATAGCATAAGACACACATATTATCATTCTGATCAAACACACCTATTTTTCATAGTCTTTCTTTAGTATTTACCCTGCCAACCAACACAAACCAAGCCAACAATTCAACTCTTGGTGGGACGAAACTTCTCCAAATAGCACTAGTGAAACTATAGCTTATTATTTTCTCCAGAAGTACTTTTGCCTGTAAGACTTGCACAAATGAGTTAGTCGAATAAATACCGTTTTATCAAATTTTCATACTACTCTATCCTCTCTCTCAGTTGCTAGTTTAACAGATTGTAACATCTCATGAAGTTGGTTTATAAGTTCCAACTCTCATTGGAATAATTCTCTCCTCCATTGGAAACTCTATATCCTCTCTAACCCATTTCAAAATCTACAATCCCCTATAACAGGTCTTTTAAGGTTTGAGACTGAGAAAAGTCTTGAAAATACATCTTTCAAAGCACCACTAGGTACCCAACTATCCTCCCAAAACCGGATTGTTCTTCCATTCCCTAATTCCATAGACAAGCCTTTGTGAGTTATGAGAGAAGGGAATAGTGAAGCAAATAGCGCAATTCTTCAAGGCGTGTGTTACACATACTTTTCTTTAGACTTAATTCACCCCGCCAATATACAATGGTGTGCAAAATGGGTTATTGGCGAATTTTCTGTAGGATACAATGAAGAACACTTGACTTGTTTATGCACTCACACAGTCAAGCCTTACACTAAATGATAATTTACAGAATAATATTCTCTATTCTTTCTTTTGCGCATAAAGAAAGTGTTGAGATGGATTAGTTCCACAATAATGAAATGAGGGAAATTTATAGATACGGAGTACATGCAACATGTAGCTACGTACTCAACAGACACAACTTTTTAAATAGTTACTACCTTTTAATAGACATAACTTTTCAAATAGTTGCAACCTTTTAACATGTATAACTTTTGAATAAGTCACAACTCTATGAAGAGATGTAACTCTTCAAAATAGCTTTTCACATATTTTAAAAATATATCTCACAATCCCCCACCATTTTCAAAATTCTTTTTCAATCCTATCATTCTGGAAGTTTTATGCTCTCAGTAGAGGTATCTTGCGATTTGAACATTTACCTAGTAACAAGTGGTATTCACTCATCCGAATTTAAAATGGTAAACAAGTTTTGAACCATTTAACTCATATGAACAAGCGTGCACTGATGACACATAAAATTTTGGTATCATTTAGATGTTATATTAAATATGACATATTTAGTATACTACATGGCCTTGTGTCTTGTATCCTTTCATGAGTGCTTTAAGAGTAAAATCTTAACTCTAAGAACCGACCTCAGTTCACACTCATATAGGCAGACTCTATCAAAAGTATCCCATAATTAAATACTTCAACAATAATATACTTGCTATAGGTCTATTAAGAGCAAAGCTCATCTTATTCCTTTATACCATTATGGTTCCAAGTACTTTTTACCTTGGGATGAAAGAAATAATTATGAGTACTTGCAATTACTCTAATAGTGTACTTTACCGCATTGAACTCAAGACTTGATGTTACTCAAGTGTGAGTTAGGTTTCCACCATTGGTAATTATTTAAAATACGAATTTTAGTCCCATCCCTTTTGATGTTTTAAACACCAAATTCCTTGTCAATCCTTTCGTCAAAGGATCTACAAGATTTTGTTCTGACCTTATAAAATTTATAGATATAACTCCATTACCAATAAGGTTTTTAACATAGCTATGTCTTACTCCAATGTGCCTAGATTTTTCATTATAAACTTGGTTGTAAGCCTTTGATAATGTTGCTTGGCTATCACAATGTATAGAGATTGGTGCCATTGGTTTTGGCTAAACTGAAATTTCATATAATAAATCTCTAAGCCATTCAGCTTCCTTGCTTGCTGTTGCCAAAGCAACAAATTCTGCAGCTATGGTAGAGTCCGTTATGCAAGTTTGTTTCTTGGATCCCCAAGAAACAGCACCCCCACCAAGGGTAAAGATCCAACCACTTGTTGATGCATGATCCTCTGTATAGCTTATTCAACTGGCATCTGTATATCCTTCTAAAACAGAAGGTTCACCACTATACAACAAAGTATAGTGTATTGTTCCTTTCAAATATTTTAATATTCTTCGGACAGCATGCCAATGGTCTTTACTTGGATTGCTTGTATACCGACTTAAGCGACCTACAGCATATGCTATATCTGGTCTAGTACAGGTCATAACATACATTAAGTATCCAATTATTTTTGCATACTCAATTTATGAAACAGACGAATCTGTATTGGGTACTAATTTAATACTTGGATCAAAAGGAGTACTCACCGAATATCCTTCAAACTCATCAAACCTTTTTAATATTTTTCTATATAATGAAATTGAGATAATCCTAAATTATGACCATCTCTAACAATTTTAATTCCTAAAATTATATCTGCAACTCCCATATCTTTCATATCAAAATTACTAGACAAAAAATATTTAGTTTTTTCTACCTCTTCTAAATCAGTACCAAAAATAAGCACATCATCAACATATAAACAAATCATAACACCTTTATCATTTTTAACTTTACTATATACACATTTATCAGATTCATTTATTTTATATCCACTAGTACGAACAGTTTCATCAAATTTTTTATGCCATTACTTAGGGGTTTATTTCAGTCCATATAAAGACTTAATTAATTTGCACATTTTATTTTCTTGACTAGCAACTATAAATCCATCGGGTTGCTTTATATACACCTTTTCGTCTAGTTCACCATTTAAGAAAGCTGTTTTAACATCCATTTGATGAATGACAAAATTAAAAATTGAAGCAAGTGTTATAAACACTCTAATTGTAGCAATTCTTGCTACTGGTGCATATGCATCAAAGTAATCAATTCCTTCTTTTTGTGCAAACTCCTTAGCAACTAACCGTGCTTTGAACTTATCAACAGTTCCATCTACTTTCATTTTCTTTTTGAAAATCCATTTAGAACCAATGGCTTTTGACCCACGAGGAAGATCTACTAATTTTCAAGTGTTATTTCTCATTATTGAGTCCATCTCATCTTGTATTGCTTCTTTCCAAAAATCTGAATCTCGAGACCTTATAACCTCTTTATAGGTCTCAGGATCACCTTCCATATGAAGACATATAGGTGCAATGCTATCTATTGATTCTCTTGTTCCTTTCACAAGGAACATAAAGAAATCTGATCCATAAGTCTTTGCTTTTCTTATTCTTTTACTTTTTTTAAGTTCAATATTTTCAACGGACTTATTTTCTACATTTTCTTCTATTTCTAAGTAAATTTTACTTTCAGGTCTTGGAGTTGAATTAAATCTATCCTCTAAAAAAATTACATCTCTTGATTCAATAACTGTATTAGTAGAATATGATTCATTAGATTCAATAACTACAAACCTATAAGCTTTACTGTTCTCAGCATATCCTAAGAAAATACATTCTATGCCTCTTTCTCCTAATTTCTTTCTTTTAGGTTCAGAAACTTTTACTATTGTTCTACAGCCCCAAACTTTAAGATATTTAAGGTTAGGCTTTTTATTCTTCCAAAGTTCATATGGAGTTATTTTATTCCTTTTATTAGGAATTCTATTTAAAATATAACAGGAAGTTAAGATAGCCTCACCCCAATAACCTTTTGCTAGACCAGAATAAGATAGCATAGCATTAACCATTTCTTCCAGCACCCTATTTTTTCTTTCAGCAATACCATTCTGTTGTGGAGAGTATGGTGCAGTGGTTTGATGAATAATACCAGTGGACTCAAAATAACTAGGATTATAATATTCTCCTCCATGGTCAGACCTTAAGCACTTAATAAAGGTTTCATGTTGTAATTCAACTTCAGTTTTTAAAATCTTAAATTTATCCAAGACTTCATCTTTAGAATGCATCAAATATATGTAACAATATCTACTGAAATCATCAATAAAAGTTACAAAATATTTCTTTCCACCTATAGTAAGCCAACCATGCAAATCACATACATCAGAATGTATTAATTCTAATAACTTTGAATTTTTTTGTACTCTTTGAAAGAAAGTCTTGTTATCTTGGTTAACATACAAGTTGTACATACATCTGAATTTTTAATTGATTTTGGAATAAGATCATATTTTATCATATCATTTAATTATGAAAATTAACATGTCCTAAACGATTATGCCATAAATCAAAGGACTCGGCAATATAAACAGAAACATCATCATTATTATTATTATTATTATTATTATTATTATTATTATTATTATTATTATTATTATTATTATTAACAATATTCAATTTAAACATATTCTCACATAGATATCCTTTACCCACAAACACTCCACCCTTAGACAGAATAAATTTGTCTCCTTCAAATACAGACTTAAATCCATACTTGTTAAGTAGAGGGACAGAAACTAAATTTTTTCTGACTTCGGGTACATAATATACATCAGTAAGAGTTAGTACTCTTCCAAAAGTAAATTCAAGTTCCACCGTTCCTTTACCCATTACTTGAACAGTTGATACATTTTTCATGTACAGAATAGTCTCATTCTCTTCTTTGAATGTCTTAAAAAAATCTCTATTCTTGCATACATGTCGAGTTGCACCAGAATCTATCCACCATGATCCAATATCTTCAATCATGTTGATCTCAGAAATAACAGCAATAAGATTATCTTTTATTGTTGTGTCGTTCTTTTCTTTCTTCTTTCTTAAGAAACGACATTCTTTCTTAAAATGTCCTAGTTTTCCACAATGAAAATAATTTTCTTTTTTTTTATTCTTTCTGAAATCACCATTGTTACCTTGAGATTTATTAAAATCTCGGTATCTCTTCTTGTTGGGCTTGTTGGATTTTTCATCTTCCATTACGTGAAGATTAGCATGAGCACTTTGTTCTTTAGTATCGTCTTGTTTACGATACTCTTCTTCAAGACGAAGGTGATTACTTAATTGCTCAAGAGAAACATCATCATTTCTATGTTTCATAGTTCTTTTGAATTCTTTTCATGATGGAGGGAGTTTGTCAATAATTGAAGATACAATGATGGTATCATCCATGTGCATGTTATGTTGCTTAAAATTATTTAAAATACGCTCAATTTCATGCAGTTGTTCCATGACAGGTCTACCATCAACCATCTTATAATTATTAAAGCGAGTGACAAGAAATTTCTTACTTGTTGCATCCTCGGCCATATATTTTGCTTCTAATTTGTCCCATGATTCTTTTGCGCTCGCAACATTTTGGTAGACATCAAACAGTGCATCAGCCATTGAGTATGTGCCCGTGCATATATAGTCATCGTTGTCCCATTTTTGCCTGGCTCGTGTTTCTGCAATGGCCTCCCCTTCAACTTCTGGTGGTCTTGGTATAGTAAGAACATATGCCACTTTTAGTGTTGTGAGAAGGAAGTGCATCTTCTTTTGCCATCGTATGAAATTTCCACCATCAAATCTTTCTAACTTGACAAAATCCGACGTCATCTCCTTAATTGATGCAGTGACCATTTTTGTTTTATTGGTGAATAATTAAGCCTAAAGATTGTGATTTATGAGAGAAGGGAATAGTGAATCAAATAGCGCAATTCTTCAAGGCGTGTGTTACACACACTTTCCTTTAGGTTTAATTCGCCCCACCAATATACAATGGTGTGCAAAATGGGTTACTGGCGAATTTTCTGTAGGATACAATGAAGAACACTTGATTTGTTTATGCACTCACATAGTCAAGCCTTACACTAAATGATAATTTACAGAATAATATTCTCTATTCTTTCTTTTGCGCATAAAGAAAGTGTTGAGATGGATTAGTTCCGCAATAATGAAATGAGGAAAATTTATAGATACGGAGTACATGCAACATGCAGCTACGTACTCAATAGACACAACATTTTAAATAGTTACGACCTTTCAATAGACATAACTTTTCAAATAGTTGCAACCTTTTGACATGCATAACTTTTGAATAAGTCACAACTCTATGAAGAGATGTAACTCTTCAAAATAGCTTTTCACATATTTTGAAAATATATCTCACAGCCTTTATTCATCTTTTCTCTCACTTGTGGCTCTCTAATTTGTAGCTAACAAATATTCTTTCAAAGACCCCCTCTTGTAAGTATAGGCTGACTAGAAAACATCTTAGATGGATTCATGCTATTATAGGAGCATACCACTTTTTTTCATAAAGGACAATCCTCTTTCAAAAACTTCCACCACTACTTAAATAGTAGAGTTATATTTTAAATCATTGCATTACCAATAGTAGTTAGTTTTAATTTTGACAATATCACTTAAACAAAAAAGATAAAATTAAAAGATGTTATAATAAACCTTCAAATTTCTCTTCAAGTTCCGTCCCTGCTCCCAATTCTTTAGAATCTTCTCTTTTCTTTTTATCTAATTTAATCTCTCTAATTTGCATATTCTCTATCATCGTCATTATCAAGCAGGCTTAAGATACCTCCCAACATAAAATAAGAAAAACAAAAACATCTTACCCTCATGCATTTGGTGAAAATTTATCTTCTTCTTTGTTCCTTCTTTCCTTGCCCCTTTTTTAATTTTTTGAAATATATATTCTTATTTTTGTTGTTATTGTTGGTAATATTGATTAATTAATTAATTAATTAATTAAAATAAAAATAAAAATTGTGAAAAATTGTGAGTGTTCTCTTTTTTTTGCCTCTGACTTCAACTTTTTTGTATTTATATTTGTTTAATTAAGCAATGGAATTGTGAAAGTTCAATTATGTTTAGTTAAATTATAGCAATGGTAGGTTTAAAAAGAAAAAGAGAAAAGTTGGTAGTAATGGTAGCGGCAACAATGATAGTTGGAGACAAAAACAATGATAAAGAAGAATTTGGGTAGTAGTGATTTAAAAATTAGAATGACAATAATTTAGAGAAGAATTAAAATTTGAAACTAAGTTAAATTAGAGGATAATTTAATAATTTTAAATAATTTTTTAAGATTTAAATAGTTTTGTTAATTAAAATTCATTTGTCACAGATATAACATTAATTTTATTTTTTTGAGTATGTCTAAAATGAGCACAATAATTATGTGTTTGTTGGATGTGTCATATTTATATAGACCATTAAATTTTATTAGATAAAAATTAAAGACTAATATAAAAGAAGAACATTGATAGTCTCTAATAAATACAAAATATCCTTTTTTAATTATTACTTTAAATTCTCTCAATTTTTTATAAATAGAAAAATATTAATTTACTCTTTCAATGTTAGAGAACCAAGAGAACAGGAAATATAATTGGAAAATAAATGATTGAAATATAAAATCTTAAACTTAAATCGATTTAATTCTCTCTAATTTATCATTCAAATATAAAAATTAGTTTCTAAATCAATCTAATTCTTAGTGTATATTATTTATTCATCTTGTGCTTTCAAATGAGAACACTAGTAGCTAAAAATTAATCTTGATAATCAGCAATATTTTTTAATCACAACATTCCTCTTCGTAATAAATTTTTAAAAAAGCTGAATAAAGGCTAAAAGTTAAAGACAACTAGCATTTCTCATTATAGCTCTAGTTGTAAAGGAGGATTTGGTTGTTTTGATCTGGAGACGCAAGGGTTGAAATGGCATCAATTGTGACTTGCTCTGTTTGTAGTAAACCTTCATAGAAATAACTATTGTGTTTTCTCCAAATGTTCTAAAATATTCTGAAGAGAATGTTTATCCAACCTTCTGGGTTTTGAGTTCTAAAGTTAAAAGTGAGAGTAGAATTGCACCGAAATTCAAAAAGCCATAAAAAAATTGGTGGATAATCAATGAATTTTAACCAAATTTGAGAAGAATCAGGGTAGTCTTTGATAATAAGGATTTCAATGGCAATCTTTCAACAATCACAAATGAGGTTAGTACTAGACCACCTGAAAGTACGAGATGTCGTTAGGATTCTACAGTTGAATGTCTTGATCCATTGACTCACTCCATTTCCATATTATACACTAAGGTGTTGTGGTAGCCAACAATGACTTCTGATTCAATGTTATACGCTTATGATGGTAAAAGTTCCATCATTATTGACCATTCATGCCACTTTATTGTTAAATACATAGTTAATGATGCAAAATAATATGACTAAAATTTGTAGCCGAGAATAGACGAAACTAAATTATCAATTTGGATAATAATAAAAATAATATGATTAAGTGATAATAATTAAAATTTCTCAAAATATATATAAAAAGTTTATAGTACTCTCTTATATGTTATGGAAAGTATATTCGTGCAAAAGAATTACATGTATGAGAAATTGTACTATTTTTTTCTCTTCATTTTTATTTACTAATTTTTTAACAAAATTAACTTAACATATAAAACAATGCATTACCTATATATAGTTTTCTTGTGGCAGTGTATTTGGTCTACATGATCATCAAATATTTTGTGGATAAGTTGATATTTTATAACTTACTCCCAGTGAGGTAATTGAAAAAAAAAATTTCACTTTTATAGTTGTGTATACTAACATATTCTTTTCACCTTGATCTTATTAAGTTGCAGTAATATTATTCTTTGATTATAATTTGATTATATTTTCATAAATTTTTTGGTACACTTAAATTTAAAATTTACGCTTTTCTTGATAGTTTTGGCAAGCTTTGATTTTTACTTTGAACATTCAAAGCTTTGTTATGTCGCTAGCCACAATTTTTAATTAAATAAAAAACTAAAAGAATAGTTTTAACAAGAAAAAGGTTACAAAGGAAAAAAATAATTTGCATTTGGTGTGTTTCAGACATAAAAAAAAAAAGAAAAGAAAATGAAAAAGCAAAACGCAGGTAGTGATTTTCACTAACATCATATAGCAGTGTAAAATTTTTATATACCTCAATTTCATTGTGTTACTAGTGCGCGAAATAAGAACTCGCACAACTGAACCAGTAAGTGCACTGGATCGTCTAAGTAATACTTGAGGTAAGTCAGAGTCGATCCCACGGAGATTGTTGTTTTGAATCAAGCTATGGACACCTTGTAGATCTTAGTCAGACGATTAGAAAAGAGTTATGTTATGAAAAACGCATAAAGACTAAATAAAGATAGATTTACTCAATAGTTGTGAATTCAATGATAAGAAGACGGTTAAGGCTTCAGAGATGCTTCATTCTTTTGGATCAACTTTTTTTACTGTCTTCTCCAACTGTGAGTGGTTCTTTTCATGGCAGGTTGTAAGTGATCAACACCAGTTTAATGCCCGCTAATCTTCCTCCTTCAGGCCGAACGCCAGGTTTAGTATGCGGCCAATCTGAATGATGGTGAAGCTCCTGCAATTCATCCCCTTGATGATCCTATTGAAAACGCCACAGACAAGGTTGAATCTTCCGGATCAGAGAATGTTGCGCCTTTGGTTCTAGCCTCTACCACAAAGACCCTAATCTCCCCATACCTCGGCTGAACTGGTGTCTCGAGAAGTCCCCAACGAAGTCGTGGATTAGTCGTCTAAGAGATGTATAATCAAGCTGGTGGTTTAGTGATCTCTGGTTAAGGACTCACACTGAACCCATGTAGAATGTGGATGAGTGTCACGGATCATCTCATTCATAAGGTTGAAGAATGAAGATACATCTTAAAATAGAGTCACACACGAATTGAATAGAACAGTAGTACTTTTATTAATCCATGAAAATCAGCAGACTTCCTAACCTTAACCTAGGAGGTTTAGTGACTCATGCTGATAGAAAAAATACAATGGAAACATAAAAGTGGGCAAGAGTCTGGTAGAAGATCCTAAACAAGGGTGATCTTCTCCTATATATATATTAATATGATAACTAAGGATTATAGAAATAAGATAAACTAAGTTGATAGTGCGAAAATCCACTTCTGAGATCCACTTGGTGAGTGTTTGGGTTGAGCTTGAGTGTCTTCCACGTGCTAGTGTCCCTTAGGGGTGTTGAACGCTGGCTGTGGACCCCCTTTTGGGGGGTTGAACTCCAGTTGCTCCCCTGTGGGCGTTGGACGCCAGGAATAGGACTGGTGGCTGGCGTTGAATACCAGTTTTGGGCCTTCATTTTCAAAACAAAGTATGAAACTATTATATATCTATGGAAAGCCCTAGATGTTAGCTTTCCATAGCCATTGAGAGCGCGCCATTTGAACTTTTGTAGCTCCAGAAAAGTTCAAGTGTACGGAGGTCAGATCTTGACAGCATCTGCAGTCCTTTCTCTGCTTCTAAATCAGACTTCTGCTCAAGCTCCTCAATTTTAGCTAGAAAATACCTAAAATCACCATAAAACGCACAAACTCAAAGTAGAATCCAAAAATGTGAATTTAGCACTAAAACCTATGAAAATTTAATAAAACTTAAACAAAACATAACAAAAACTATATGAAAACAATGCCAAAAAACGTATAAAATATCCGCTCATCAGAACACCAAACTTAAACTGTTGCTTGTCCCCAAGCAACCAAAAATAGGGTAGGATAAAAAGAAGAGAAGAATACAATAAATCTCAGAGTTTTCAATGAAGCTCAGTTTCAATTAGATGAGCGGGACTAGTAGCTTTTTGTTTCTCAAAAGTTTTGGCATCTTACTATTCGTTGAAGTTTAGAATAGTTGGCATCTTTAGGAACTTAGAATCCAGTTGATATTATTGACTTTCTTAATTTAGTTCTTTTTTATTCTTGAACACAGCTTCTTTAGAGTCTTGGTCATGGCCTTAAACACTTTGTTTTCCAGTATTACCATCGGATACATAAATGCCACAGACACTTGACTGGGTGAACCCAATTGAATTGTGATTCAGCTTTGGTAGAATTCCCAGCTAGAGGTGTCCAGAGTTCTTAAACACACTCTTTTTTGCTTTGGATCACGACTTTAACTGCTCAGTCTCAAGCTTTTCACTTGACACCTTCACACCACAAGCATATAGTCAGGGAACCAGCTCAATTGAACTGTTTAGGCTAAGATTTTTCTTTCTTTTAGGCCCTCCTAACCATTGATGCTCAAAGCCTTAGATCCTTGCTCTTGCCTTTTGGTTTTAAGAGCTATTGGCTTTTTCTGTTTTTTTTTCTGCTTGCTTTTTTTTATTATTTCACATATACCTCTATTTTGTTTTTTTCATTGCTTTTTGCTGCTTTTTCTTGCTTCAAGAATCAATTTTTGGATTTTTCAGATTACCAATAATACTTCACTTTCATCATCATTCTTTCAAGAACCAACATTCTTTAACTCCAACATCAAACATGCACTGTTCATTCATGCATTCAGAAAACAAAAGCAATGCCACCACATCAAATAATTGAAGCATTCTTAATATGTAACTCGAAATTCATGCATCTTATTTTTCTTTTTCAATTAAAATTTTCTTTTAAGCAAGGTGAGAGATGCATGTAACATTTCAAGGCTTAAGACATAAAATAAGGATGGTCATGCAATTAGAAACAGACAGTGAGATAAAATACATGAAAAACAGATAAATGAAAAATAACATAGACAATAGGGGTGTAAAATTACGAATCCACCTCAATGATAGCGGCTACTACTCCTTCTGGAGGATCCAATGGAGTGTTTGATTTCTTCTATGTCACGCCCCTACTTCTATTATTCTTCCCTCATAACTCTTTGTTCTTCATTCATGACTATTTGATCTTCTCTTATTTCATGGAGGATGTTGGAATGATCTTGTTGTTCCATCCTCAACTGATCCATGCTAGTGCTTAGTTTTTCAAGAGAAGTGTGCAAATGATCCCAATAGCCTTGGAGAGAAAAATGCACCCTTTGAGGCATCTCAGGAATTTTTTGTTGAGGCAGCTCTACATGCTCTTGTTGAGGTGCACGTGTGGGCTCTCTAGTTTGCTCAATCCTTTTCTTGGTGATGGGATTTGGTGATGAATCTCTCCATCTCCAAAGATTCGGAGGTAAAAGCTATAGCTTTCCCTTTCCTCTTTCTAGAGGGTTCTCCGACTTTGGGTGCCATAAGTATGAATGGGAAGAAAAAAAGTAACGCTTTTCCAACACCAAACTTAAAAGCTTTGCTTGTCCTCGAGCAAAATAGGAAAAAAAGAGTAGAAGAAGAAGAGAATAGAGGAGATGGAGAAGGGTAGTGGATTCATCCAAGTAGGGCTTTAGTGTATGAATGGTATGTGTATGAAGAGTAGGAAGAAGGGGTATTTATAGGAGTAGAAAAGGTTGGGGTTTGAATGAATGGGTGAGAATTGGGTGGGAAATTTTAAATTTGAAGTGGGTGGGGGGGGGGGGAAATTTTGAATTTGAAGTGGGTGGGGGTTGGTGGGAGTTATGATAGTTTTGAAAAGTGATATGGATGTGATTGCGTTAGGGTTTATAGGGAAGGATATGTGGAAAAGAGTGAAAGTAAGAGAGAGAAGAAGGTGGGTTAGGTGAAGATTCTGTGGGACCCACTGATTCTGAAGGGCTGGAGAATTCGAGTTTCCTGCCCCCTTGTGGGCGTTGAACGCCCAGCTACTACTCCTGGCTGGCGTTCAACGCCAGCTATGTACCTCTAAGTGGGCGTTGAACGCCCATTGGGGTGTTCCTGCCTGGCGTTCAATGCCAGCACTGTGCTCCCTGGCTGGCGTTCAACGCTAGCAAGGTCTCTACTCTAGGGTTTTCTGTTTCTAGCTCTGACTATTTCTGTTTCTGTTCTAACTACTGCACATGATCACAAACTTAAACAAATATGAACATTAAACTGAAATAACTTAAATAAACTTAAGGAAAAATAAGAAAACATTAATTATTGATGGGTTGCCTCCCAACAAGCGCTTCTTTAACGTCATTAGCTTGACGGTTAGCTCCTTACGGAGATGGGTAGGGGCTCAGAATTTCGCCCTTTACAGTGAACTTCTTGCCTGTGCTCGCATGGATAAGTTTCACATGTTTAAGAGACAGGATTCTATTCACAATGTGTGGAATGACAGGATTGTCAACGAAGATAACTTTCATGCCAAGTGAGAGGCCTTCAGTGGGAATCTTCTTGTCCCTTCAGCCTTTAGGTACTTTCTTCTTAGTACCTTTGTTTTCAGTGCTTGATAATAGCTGCCCAACACCAAACTTAGAATTGGTGTCTAGGGGCTCTGTATAACTCTGCACTAAGAGAGAAGGTTAAAGCACTTCATGTTTATGAATAGTGCTTCCCTCAACTGAGGTAGAATGAGGTTTATGAACCTTGAACACAAGACAGTCCTCATCTAATTGCAGGACTAGTTCTCCTTTGTCTACATCAATCACAGCCTTGGCTGTAGCTAGGAAGGGTCTTCCAAGGATGATGGATTCATCCTCTTCCTCCCCAGTATCCAGGATTATGAAATCAGCAGGGATGTAAAGGTCTTCAACCTTCACTAAGACATCCTTTACTAGTCCATAAGCCTTTTTCATGGACTTTTTTGTCATCTTTAGAAAGATTCTTGTAGCTTATACCTCAAAGATTCACAGCCTCTCCATTACAGAGAGAGGCATGAAGTTTATGCTTGACCCTAGGTCACATAGAGCCTTATCAAAGGTCATGGTACCTATGGTACAAGAGACTAAGAAGCGTCTAGGATCCGGCTTCTTCTTAGGTAACTTATGCTAAACCAAGGCATTGAGTTCCTTAGTTAGCACTGGAGGTTCTTCCTCCAATGGCTCTATGCCAAACAACTAGGCATTCAACTTTATCAGAATTCCTAGGTACCGAGCAACTTGCTCTTTTCTAGTTTTTTCTTCCTCATCAGAGGAGAAGTACTCTGCAGATTCTATGATCTTCAACCAAGCATTCAAGGGAACTTCAATGGGCTCTTCATGAATCTTTGGTTCCATCAGTTCTAGGGAAGTTCTCAGTGGGCTGAGAGTTGCCAACTATCCCTATTGTGGCATTAACTGCCAAGACTTTTGTTTCTTTGGGTGTTGAATGCCCATCATGCATCCCTTTACTGGCGATCAACACCAGTGGTTGTGCCTTTTTGGGCATTGAACGCCCAGTAAGGACCTCTTTACTGGCGTTCAACGCCATTGATGGTGCCTTTGTGGGCGTTCAACGCCAAATCCTCTCCTTCAGATTCGGCCTCAATGTCCATTATGATGGCCTTGCACTCTTCTCTTGGATTTACTTCAGTGTTACTAGAAAGAGTATTAGGAGGAGTCTCAGAGATTCTCTTACTCAATTGGCTCAGGTGACAACTTGTACCTCCAGATTTCTAATAGAGGACCTTTTTTCAATTATGAAACTATGAGTGGTCTTAGAGAGGTTGGAGACTATTGTGACTAAGTCAGAAAGGCTCTGTCTAGGAGTCTCCATATGTTCATGAGAAGATGGGAATGGTGGTCTGTTGTTGAACCTATTTTGATTTCTTTCACTTTGATTATTGATGAAGCCTTGCTGAGGCTTCTGTGAATCCTTCCATGAAAGGTTAGGATGATTCCTCCATGATGGATTGTAGGTATTTCCATAGGATTTTTCTATGTAATTCACCTCTTCCATTGTAGGTTGATCTGAATCATAAGCTTCTCCTCCATAGGAGGCTTCTTGAGTGCTGCCAGTTGCAGCTTGTAATCCAGTCAAATGCTGAGAGATCATATTGACCTGCTGGGTTAAGATCTTGTTCTAGGCCAATATGACATTCAAAGTATCAACTTTTAGAACTCATTTCTTCTGAGCTACCCCCTTGTTCACAGGGTTTCTCTCAGAAGTGTACATGAATTGGTTGTTTGCAACCATTTCAATGAGTTCCTGTGCTTTTTTAGTCGTTTTCCTCAAGTGGAGTGATCAACCTGCAGAATGGTCCAAGAACATCTTGGAAAGCTCAGATAGGCCATCATAGAAGATTCCTAGGATAGACCACTCTGAGAGCATGTCAGGAGGGCACCTTCTGATGAGTTGCTTGTATCTTTCCCAAGCTTCATAAAGGGATTCACCCTCTTTTTGTCTAAAGGTTTGAACTTCTACCCTGACCTTACTCATCTTTTGAGGTGAAAATAACTTGGCCAAGAAAGTATTGACCAACTTTTTCCAAGAGTCTAGGCTTTCCTTTGGTTGAGAATCCAACCATATCCTAGCCCTGTCCCTAACAGCAAAGGGGAAAAGCATAAGTCTATAGACCTCAGGATCCACTCCATTAGTCTTAACAGTATCATAGATTAGCAAGAATTCAGATAAGAATTGATGTGGATCTTCCAGTGGAAGTTCATGGAACTTGCAATTCTGTTGCATTAGAGAGACTAACTGAGGCTTTAGCTCAAAGTTATTTGCTCTAATGGCAGGTATAGAGATACTTCTGCCATAGAAGTCAGAAGTTGGTGCAGTGAAGTCACCAAGAACCTTCCTTACATCTCATTCATTATTCGGTTCATCTGCCATGTCTGTACTTTCAGTTTCTTGTTCGAAATGTTCTGTGAGATCTCTCCCAGAGTGTTGTGTTTTAACTTGTTGCAAATGCTTCCTTAGAGTCCTCTCAGGTTTAGGATCAAGATCAAAGAGAGGTTCTTTATCCTTGTTTCTGCTCATAAACAAGAAAAAGAAAACGAGAAAGAAGAAGAATGGGAGCCCTATGTCAAATAATAGAGAACTCCCTGTGAGATGTGAAGAAGAAAAAAGAATGAAGATAGAGAGAAGAGAATAAGAATTCAAATAAAAGGGGGGTAGAGAATTCGAAAATTAGAAGTAAAAAGAGAAACTAGAATTAAAATATTTTTATTTTTATTTATCAATTAAATTCGAAAATAAGAGCTTAATTAAATAAAAAGATTTGAAAATTAGAAGGTAGTTTTCGAAAAAGGACAGAGAGAAGAATTAGTTAGGAAGTTTTGAAAAAGAAGGAAGAGAAAACAAGTAACTAATTAAGAAAGATTTGAAAATAAGATAAGATTTGAAAAAGATTTGAATTTGAAATTTAAATTTTGAATTTTAAAATTTGAATTTTGAAAATTGAAATTGAATTAAGATAAGATAAGATTTTGAAAATTGAATCTTAAATTTTGAATTTTGAATTTGAAAATAAGACAAGATAAAGATTTAAAAAAGATTTGGTTTTTGAAAAGATTTGATTTTGAAATTCAAAATTAAAACAAGATAAGATAATGAATTGAAATTTAATGAAAGATAACAAGAGATAAGATAAATATTTAAAAAAGTTTTGAATTTTAAATTTTGAAAGAAAGATAAGATAAGATAGAATCACAATTAAAAGAAAAGATTTGAAAAAACGATTTTAAAAAGATAAAATTTGAAAATTGAAAATTGAAACTAAGATAAAATAAGATAAAGATTTTGAAATTAAAATTTGAAATCTTTTTTGGAATTTTTGAAAATATTAAAAAGAAGATTGAAAGATTTAAAACTCTAAATTTTCGAAAACTTAAAAGGAAAAACATCAAAGGCCACCAAAATTTAAGACTTTTAAGATCAAAACAAGAAAAGAAATATGAACAATTTGAATACCAAGAAAGAATACAAAGAACAAATTTGAAAATTCAAAGCAATTAAAGAATAACTACGTGACACCAAGCTTAAAAACTTTGAAAATCAAAGACATAAATTTCGAAAATTTTAAAGGAAAATACTCAAATACACCAAACTTAAAAACTTTGAAATCAGAGACTCTAATTTTAAAAAAGAAAAGAAAAAACTTAAGGACTCAAAGATTACTCAAAAAGACACCAAACTTAAAGATTGACACAAGACTCAAACAAAAGACGCTATTTTTAAAAATTTTTTGAAAAGAAGGCAAAAGAGTTCGAAACTTTAACAAGAACAAGAACAAATGCTCAAAAAAAAGATAAAGATCAAAAAGAAAAGTAGAGATTTTTTTTTTGAAAAATTTTTATTTTTTCGAAAAAGAAAGTAAAAGACTCAAACAAAACAGTAAAAAAAAGTACCTAATCTAAGCAACAAGATAATCCGTTAGTTTGTCAAATCCGAACAATCCCCGGAAATGGCGCTAAAAACTTGGTGCGCGAAATAAGAACTCGCACAACTGAACCAGCAAGTGCACTGGGTCGTCCAAGTAATACCTGAGGTGAGTCAGGGTCGATTCCACGGAGATTGTTGTTTTGAATCAAGCTATGGACACCTTATAGATCTTAGTCAGGCGATTAGAAAAGAGTTATATTGTGAAAAACACATAAAGACTAAATAAAGATAGATTTACTCAGTAGTTGTGAATTCAATGATAAGAAAATGGTTGAGACTTCGGAGATGCTTCATTCTTCTGGATCAACCTTTCTTACTATCTTCTCCAACTGTGGTTCTTTCCATGGCAGGCTGTAAGTGATCAACGCCGGTTTAATGGTCACCAATCTTCCTCCTTCAGGCCGAACGCCAGGTTTAGTGTGGGCCCAATCTGAATGAGGGTGAACCTCCTACAGTTCATTCTCTTGATGATCCTACTCAAAATGCCACAAACAATGTCAAATTTTTCGGATCAGAGAATAATGCACCTTTGGTTCTAGCCTCTACCACAAAGACCCTAATATCCCCATACCCCGGCTGAACTGGTGTCTCGAGAAGTCCCCAACGAAGTCGTGGATTAGCCGTCTAAGAGATGTATAATCAAGCTGGTAGTTTGGTGATCTCTGGTTAAAGACTCACACTGAACGCATGTAGAATGAGGATGAGTGTCACAGATCATCTGCAGTCCTTTCTGTGCTTCTGAATCAGACTTCTACTCAAGCTCCTCAATTTCAGCCAGAAAATACCTGAAATCACCATAAAACACACAACCTCAAAGTAGAATCCAAAAATTTGAATTTATTAGCACTAAAATCTATGAAAACTTAATAAAACTTAAACAAAACATAACAAAAACTATATGAAAACAATACTAAAAAGCATATAAAATATCCTCTCATCAGTTACATATTGATTTTTAATAAAAAAATGAGCCGCGTTTTGCATGTTGCAAAATTTTTGAAACAAAATAGAAAGCTAAAATTGCAACGTGCGTTTTGCAGGTTTTATATTAAAAAAAGATAAAATAATCAAATCGTGATATGCATTTTGTAGGTTTTAAATTAAAAAAAGGGAAATGTTTGGTAACCAAAGAAAGTTAATCAAAAACAGCCATAACTTGTCTTATTTAGCATTTATTAATTATTGCGACAATTAATGAATGTTAAATAAGGCAAGTTCTGTCTGTATTTTTTGTCTCCCTAGCATTACCCTTAAAAAAAATAACAAGTTAAATTATTATCTACATTTTGCTCTGACATCAAAACAGTATAATTACTTCATGCACGTCCATTTCAACGTGTAACTCCACTTTTCTTTTCATAAAAAAAAAATCAGCCCTATTTTCTATCGAAGAGCCCAACAAAATGAATGGTCGCTCTTGATGATATCAGCTTGGGTCACTCCATTCAAGCCACACTTGCACATTGCACCAAACAATCTTCCACTCACCTTAGGATAATAGCCGACATGCTCAACAACTTGAAAACATCTAACATGACGACGCGGTTGTAACCTTCCGTGCACCTCTTTTTCCGCATATCTACATCACTCGTCTTCCACTATATTTGAACCGCCTCTTTATTTTACATTAAATTTGAATGCCTTCAAATAAAGGTACTTCAAAATTTCAAAAAAAACCTAAAAACATTTTCAATATTGATATATCTTGTCATATTTAGGAAAATTATCAAGTGTTCCTTCGACAAAAAAACGAAACACCATGTTCATGATATGATCAGGTTACCTAAATTTCTTTTGTTGTGTATTGAGTCATGAAATAGCGAAAATGTCCCTTATTATGTGAGTGTTTTGACGTAAAAACTCTCTGAAATAAACAATTTATAAGTTCCTGGCTTAATAGCAAAGAATTCAGGTGTAAGCTAGCGGGATTCTTGTAGCATTCATCATAATGGTTTGTGACTTTGTGTATAAAATGTCCTCCAAGTACATACTCATATCCATCTTTCATATCAATTTCTTCTCTCAAACTTGAAATTTTTTTGTATTTAAACCCAATAACATTAATAATTTTCATCATGCACTAAACTCCAATTAATTCTTTAAATTGGGATGGAGACGCAGAAGAGGTAGGAGAAGGAATAACCAATTACCAAAAGAGATGGAAATAATATTCGGTACCGATTATGTAGAATCATCATTCATCATTAAAAAATAAAAAAATATTTTGATAAATTTTACATTTATTAGTATTATACATAATTAATTTTAAAAAATAAATTAATAAACATGTTATC
>NC_029794.2:22007599-22010236 GCF_000816755.2 Arachis ipaensis | reverse complement strand
TATCCTTATCAAAGTTTAAATTTTAATTTTAAATAATTAACAACTTCAAAAATAGGTTAGAAAAAAAATGAGGAATTCGAATTTCAAAAGAAAAAAAAAACCTAATCATAAATAGAATCATATTAATCAAATAGCTTTAGTTTAAACTTGAAAATTTAAAATTATCTAACCTTAGAAAAACTAGAGCTATTTGGATATTAGGGAAAAAACTAAAAAAATGGATTTAAAGCACATAAGCTTAATTATTTTATTAGTTTTTGTAGTTTTTTATTTTTTAATAAAAGTTTATAGTTTTGAAATTTGTAATTAAATTTTTATATTAAATAAAAATATATAATTAAATTTTTAGTAATTATTATTTTTTAAAAATATTAAGGTCACATGGCTGCAAAGAAAAAGAAGAAAGAATCGAATTGAGAAAAGAGAATAGTCAGAGGAGACCAAACTTAAAAAACTTCCCAACTCAATTGAAAGTAGCCCCACAGTTTCGCTGAAAATCAAGCCTCTGCACATCTATCTATTAGTATACATAGTCAATGGAGACAAATCATGAACATCAAAATTTTTCAACTACACAGCCGGTCTCGCACTCACCATGAGGTCTTTCTTTTCATCTTCACTCAAGCACAACTTTCAAGATCTTAACCATTCACATTATTTATATTATATCTGAATGATAGAGACTAACGGAATATCAAGTTCTGCTCAAGTACAGCGAGATACTAGAACCACTTTCTAACTTTTATAGAGTTATTATATCAACAGAGAAAGAATTTTAAAGTGAGATAATTAATAAAATAAAATAATATTTTAATCACTCTTAAATTTATAATTTTAATATATGTGAATTGTAATGACCTAATTTCTGATATATCATTATCATACTAGAAGGCGAGCGCTACTAACTTGCCTTCCTACTTTATAACTAATAATATATTATATAAATCTGTTACCTTGTTAATTTTTTTTACGGGTAATTTTTTTTAAAACATTTGCAAAGGATATAGCAATCATTCGTAACAAGCATTAACAGAAATATAAACATAACTAGACAGCAGATAATCGAACTTATAATATACATCATATACAATGTCGTATAGGAATCCAGTTAGTACGCACCCTGTCATAACCTCTACTAGTAAATATGTACATATATAGACATATGACACCCTAGGACCTAACTCATAGAAAAAACCTCTAAACTGACGTTCAGACTAGCCTAGAAACTCTAGACACATCTAATCTCTCGGTTGTACTAACAAAAGTGAGAGACTACTCGAAGCCGATGCTAAGCTGAAGTGCCATAAAAAAGACTGCCACCATACGTCTATTACCACAGTCATATATCACAATTAGGTAGGTCTCCGTGGGACCCACCTGCCAGTTGGTTGCTCCCAAATGACAACTGTCTCTCTTTAGGATCCTCCTCCAGATCGTCCTCCTCCTCCTCCTTCTCTGGTGCTACCAAAATATTCTCAGTCCCACTAGATGAGCTGCTACTATTGCTCTCGTCTACATGAACAGGACCGTTGGCGTATATCAGTGCAAGTACCTCTCCTAGAGGTCCAAACTGGTCCTCTAACTAGGCAGCTAGAGAAGGTGGAATAAGCGGCTCCATCAGTAAATCCCACTCAAGAGGTATTGCCAGTACATATGCATCAGCAGGATCAAACTCTGGTACGTATGCATCCACTAGATCAGGCTCAGGTGCCGCCTGATTCACTGGCTGTGCAGGAAAAGGATATTCGGCACCGTCAAAAAAAGGATGTCCCGGTATGTCTGGGTGTTACCAAGATAACGAAAACCTCGTATGGTGCATTAGAATCAAAATCCGGGCTATCTAAGGAGTGTTGAAAAGGATGATCTCGTATAACGTAAAGACGGATACAAGGGTCCATAGCTATAATATAGTAACTTCCAAATATCGAATCCTTGTATTTGTAGGGATACTCAAGCTCATAGAAAAGAGCTCTCGTTTCCATTTGAAGGGAAAAAAATGGGTAAGAATTGGGAAGTTCTTAGTAAGGTCAAGGTAGTTAGTTAAGTTCATTATTTTTCTTTGTTATTACCATACAACAGAGCATCATAAAAAATACAAACAAATAACAAACAAAGAAAATACAGAAAATATAATATAAATAGAGAAAGCATATGTTCAAACAGAAAGCATAACAGAGAAAAATGTGCACACAAGTATGATAGTACAAGTTTACAAACTCGGCCCGACGTTACCAGAATCAAGTCCGGATATGGCCTTACAGGTGCAGAATTATAGCTGAGATTGTGCTGATGATACCTCCATAAGCAGCCTCTTTGTCTTATGGGTGCAACATTATAGTTGAGTATCCCTGGAAAACGTTTTCGATGGGCGCATCACCATATATCTATCTACCTGGGACAGTAGATACTCAACTTTTAACTTCTTATCCATCATTAGTAACTTGTTTCCTTTTATTATCTTCCATTTTTTATTATCTCCTTAGCCTGTTCTTGCTCTTATGAAGAGATGAGTTTTAAATCGTTTTTCTAAAATTTTTAAGAAAATTACCATTTTACTCCTAGTCTTTACGTGAAATTATTATTTTGTCCCTCAATTATTATATTATATTAATATTTTAATATTATTTAATATTTTGT
>NC_029794.2:21966083-22007574 GCF_000816755.2 Arachis ipaensis | reverse complement strand
TTTATAAACCCCAAATTTTATATTTATCTATTTTCAAAACCCGGTTTGACATTAAAGATTTTCAAATTCCTATTTTATAATAATTTATTCAAAATTACTGTTTTTTATAATTAAATTTTGTCCCAATATTTTTATATAATTATCAAAATATTCTTGTACTTTTTTATAATGACCAAAATATCCCTATATTTTTTATGAAATTTTTATTTTATTCTTGAACTTTTTTTTTAATACCCAAAATACTCCTAAACTTTAAAATTATCTTTTTACTGTTAATCTTTTAGTTATTTATCATTGTATCCTTGGTGTCACACAGTCATGCCATCTATGCATGCATGGAACCGCAGCCATGAATTATGTTTCATCATGATTTTAAGCTTGATTCCCACGTATTTTTCAATCTTTTCGGTTACTACTTTTTTATTTCTTTTAACTCCAACTTCCAACCATCAATATCACATGAAATTCCTCATGATTAAAGCTTAAACACACTTCATTTAAGCTCATAATCAATTCAGTTTTCATGCTTCATTATAAAACCGAATTACCAAGCTCTTAAAATACTAAAATTACACAACAAATCAAGCATATAACCATCCAATTTTAAATATTAAACATCAATTAATCAACCACACAGCAGCAACACAATTAATCATTAATTTAGCCAAACCTTACCTCTTGATTCAGCTCTTAAAAATGATTTTTTCTAGGTGTTATTTAGCTCACTTTTCACCTAGTTTTCAATCAAAATAAACTTTTAAATCAACAGATATGTGAAGGCTGAACCTTCATTATGGGATAGAGAGAGATTTTCTTACCTTTCTCTTGCTGAAAATAAAAATTTCTTGATCCACAAGGTGCCTAGATAAGAGATCCCAAGGAAAAACATAAAAAACAAGTTACACCATGGTTAACCATAGCCGAATCATACAAGGAGGAAGTACAAGGAAAGTACTACACCATCATAAACAACACCCTATACAAAAGAGGAATTTCAATACCATTGTTAAAATGTGTGCCGACCTCTAACACAAGGAAAGTTTTAGAGGAAGTACACAGTGGCATTTGTGACAATCATCTTGGGGCACAAGCTCTAACCAAAAAGGTACTCCGGGCGGAATTTTACTGGCCAACTCTACAAAAAGAAGCTACAGAATTTGTAAAGACATGTCCCCCATGCCAGAAACATGCCAACTTTCACATCGTCCCGCCAGAAGAGCTCATCAGCGTAACTTTGCCTTGGCCATTTGCAAAATAGGGACTCGATCTTCTCGGACCCTTTCCCCAGGGATCAGGACAAGTCAAATCCCTCATAGTCGGAGTAGACTATTTCACAAAATGGATTGAGGCAGAGCCCCTAGCCAACGCCACTGCTCAAAGAAATCAAAAATTCCTATATAGAAACATTGTCACAAGGTTCAGGGTCCCATACTCCATCACCACAGACAATGGTACCCAATTCACAGATGCAGGCTTCAGAAAATTAGCAGCCGATTTGAACATAAAGCACCAGTTCACCTCCGTCGAAACATCCCCAAGCCAATGGACAAGCTAAAGCTGCCAACAAAGTCATATTGGCTGGATTAAAATGGAGATTACAGGATGTAAAAGGAGCTTGGGCTGAGGAACTCCCACAAGTCCTATGGGTATATCGGACAACGCCACATTCCACCACAAAGGAATCACCCTTCTGACTAGCATATGGAGTGGAGGCAATGGTCCCGGTAGAAATTAAGGAATGGTCGCCTATAGTAGTACACTACAATGAAGAAGCCAACTCCCAACTGCAAAGGGAAGAACTCGACCTACTCCCAGAAGTCCAGGAAAGAGCTCGGATCAGGAAAGAAGTATTAAAACGTCGAATGGCTTCGAGATATAATCAAAAGGTAATGCCGCGAGGTTTCGCAGAAAACGACCTCACTCTAATCCGAAATGATATCGGAAGAACTCGACCTGGAGAAGGAAAGCTGGCAGCAAACTGGAAAGAACCCTACCGAGTCATAGAAGTACTTGGGAAGGGCTACTATAGACTGTCCGAACTCGATGGACGAGAGCTTCCCAGATCGTGGCACGCCTGCAACCTAAGAAGGTACTATAGTTAGGAATGATAAAGGATCTTGGGATAAGGTACACTCTTTTTCCTGAGAAGGTTTTTTAATGAGGTACCAAGCTAGGCCCTACAAACTATCCGACTTACAGGGATGAAAAACTGCCACATGCATATATTTGCACTTTCTTTTAAATAAAATATATTTTAGATATTCTACAAATTCTCAAGACGCATTAATCTGAAGCATTCATCGTCCGATTATAAAGCAACAGATCGGCAGAAAAGTGAAAAACAAATTCACTGCACGATCATGATAAAGACCAATAGAGATGAAAACGGGATTCATCTAAAGGTCGATCAAACAAAGATAGAAACCACCTTCTACAAATTGGCAAGATGAACACAGAATAATGCAAGAAGTTATCGAAAGTGATCCGGAAAAAGAACCTGACGAGGTCTTATGGATTGCTAAATAATAACTTAAAGATTGGCCGACGTTAAGAAGTCAGACCAAGTCAACCCAAGTTATCAGCAAATCCCTGGAAAGAGGTCTGGCCAACCCTATAAAAGAGGAATTGCTATAACTTAGAAGAGATCGACATGACGAAGTCGGTCTCCTACGAAAAACAAGTTATAAAAGTAATCCCTGAAAGAGACCTGACAAAGGTCCAAGAAAGAGGATTACAAAATAACTTAGAAGAGATCGACATAAAGAAGTCGGTCTCCTACAACAAACAAGTTATAAAAGTAATCCGTGAAAGAGACCTGACAAAGGTCCAAAAAAGAGGATTACAAAAATAACTTAGAAAAGGACGACGCAAAGAAGTCGGTCTCCTACAACAGACAAGTTATAAAAGTAGTCCCTGAAAGAGACCTGACAAAGGTGCAAAAAAGAGGACTACAAAAATAACTAGAAAGAGGACCAACGTAAAGAAATCGGTTACGGATGGCCAGAAATAAATACAAGTAAGAGCTAGAAAACCGAAACACGAGTTGGATCCACACATCCGCAAAGGATCCAAGCTACAAGCAATAAGTACAAAGCAATCCAAAGAGGCCGATGATGAGTGGATAATTTATACGCTTTTTGGCACTGTTTTTAGTATATTTTTAGTATATTTTAGTTAGTTTTTATTGTATTTTTATTAGTTTTTATTTAAAATTTACTTTTCTGGACTTTACTATGATTTTGTGTGTTTTTCTGTGATTTTAGGTATTTTCTGGTTGAAATTGAGGTCACCTGAGCAAAAATCTGATTCAGAGGCTGAAAAAGGACTACAGATGCTGTTGGATTCTGACCTCTCTGCACTTGAAGTGGATTTTCTGGAGCTACAAAATCCCAATTGGCGCGCTCTCAATTTCGTTGGAAAGTAGACATCCTGGACTTTCCAGAAATATATAATAGTTCATACTTTACCCAAGGTTTGATGGCCCAAACCGGCGTTCCAAGTCAGCTTAAGAATTCTGGCGTTTAACACCAGAACTGGCATAAAAGCTGGAGTTAAACGCCCAAACTGGCACAAAAGCTGGCGTTTAACTCCAAGAAAAGTCTCTACACATGAAAGCTTCAATGCTTAGCCCAAACACACACCAAGTGGGCCCCGGAAGTGGATTTTTACACTAAACACCCTAGCTTACTCATTTTCTGTAACCCTAGGTCACTAGTTTACTATAAAAACTACTTTTAGTGATTCATCTTGTACCTCATGACATTCTACACGTTTCATATTGTATCTTCTACAGCATGAGTCTCTAAACCCCATTGTTGGTGGTGAGAAGCTCTGCTGTTCTTCATGAATTAATGCAATTACTACTATTTTCCATTCTATCACGCTTGCTTCTATTCTAAGATATTCATTCGCACTTCAACCTGATGAATGTGATGATCTGTGACAATCATCATCATTCTCACCTATGAACGCGTGCCTGACAACCACCTCCGTTCTACATGCAATCAAGCTTGAATGTGTATCTCTTGGGTTTCTAATCTAAGATTGGAACCTTCGTGGTATAGGCTAGAATTACTGGCGGCCATTCCTGAGATCCGGAAAGTCTAAACCTTGTCTGTGGTATTCCGAGTAGGATCTGGGAAGGGATGACCGTGACGAGCTTCAAACTCACGAGTGTTGAGCGTGTGACAGACGCAAAAGGATCAATGGATCCTATTCCAACATGATCGAGAACCAACAGCTGATTAGCCATGCGGTGACAGCGCATTTGGAACATTTTCACTGAGAGGAAGGGAAGTAGCCATTGACAACGGTGATGCCCAACATAAAGCTCGCCATGAAAGGAGCCTTGCGTGCATGAAGAAGAAGACAGTAGGAAAGCAGAGATTCAGAAGACAAAGCATCTCCAAAACCTCAACCTGTTCTTCATTACTGCATAACAAGTATTTATTCATGTTCTTTTACTTTTTACAATTAAATCTGAGAATTATTGATATCCTGACTAAGAGTTACAAGATAACCATAGCTTGCTTCAAGCCGACAATCTCCGTGGGATCGACCCTTACTCACGTAAGGTATTACTTGGACGGCCCAGTGCACTTGCTAGTTAGTTATGCGGAATTGCAAAAGTGTGATTGTAATTTCGTGCACCAAGTTTTTGGCGTCGTTGCCGGGGATTGTTCGAGTTTGGACAACTGACGGTTTATCTTGTTGCTTAGATTAGGAATAATTTATTTTTGTTTGTTTAGAGTCACTAAATTTGAGTCTTTTATTTGAGTTTAGTTTCATATTTTAAGTTTGGTGTCAATTGCATGCTTTTATTTTCTTTTAATTTTTTGAATTTGCATGTTCTTATTTCTTTCTTGATCTTTAAAAATTCTAAGTTTGGTGTCTTCTTTGTGTTTTCCTTTAAATTTTCGAAAATTTGTGTTTGATTTTCTAAAAATTTTAAGTTTGGTGTTTTTGTGTTTTTATTTACTTAAAAATTTTTCAAAAATCTGTTCTTGGTGTTCATCTTGATCTTCAAAGTGTTCTTGGTGTTCATCTTGACATTCAAAGTTTTCTTGTTTGTTCTCTTTGTTTTGATCTAAAATTTCTAAGTTTAGTGTCATTTTGCTGTTTTTCTCTTTCCTCATTAAAATTCAAAAATCAAAAAATATCTTTTCCTTATTTTACTCATAAATTTCAAAATTTTGCATTAAATTAGTCAAAGATTTTCAAAATCATATCTTTTTTTTTTTTATTAAATTGCAATCATATCTTCTCAATCATATCTTTTTCAAAATAATTTTCAATCATATCTTTTTGATTGCTAATTCCAAAATCTTTCTAATTAATTAATTAATTTAGTTTTCAATTTGCTTTTAATTCATTTTCCTCTAATTTTTGAAAACTATATCCAAAATTTTTCAAATCTTTTTAATTAATTAGCCATTTTAGCATTCAAATTATTTATTTATCTTTTTACTTTTTCTTAAATTTTCGAAACTTTTATTTTATTTTTCATTTATTTTGTTTTATTTTTTCGGTTACTTTTAATTAAATAAAATAAAAAAATTTCATATCAATTCCCTTTTCTCCATCATGGACATAAGTGGAAGTGGACAGTCTAGAAGGACTCTGGGGTCATTTGCTAACCCCATTACAGCTGCATATGGGAGTAGCATCTGTATACCTCCCATCAAAGCAAGTAGTTTTGAGCTAAATCCTCAGCTCATTATCATGGTGCAGCAAAATTGCCAGTATTCCGGTCTTCCAAAGGAAGAACCTACTGAGTTTCTGGTACAGTTCTTACAAATTGCTGATACAGTACGTGATAAAGAAGTAGATCAGGATGTCTACAGATTATTACTGTTTTCATTTGCTGTAAAAGATCAAGCTAAGAGGTGGTTAAATAACCAACCCACAGCAAGCATAAAAACATGGAGATAGTTATCAGACAAATTCCTAAATCAATTTTACCCTCCAAAAAGGATGACACAGCTAAGGCTGGACATCCAAGGCTTTAGACAAGAGGATAATGAATCCCTTTATAATGCTTGGGAGAGGTACAGAGGGATGCTAAGGAAATGCCCCTCTGAAATATTTTCAGAGTGGGTACAGTTAGACATCTTCTACTATGGGCTTACAGAAAGAGCTCAAATGTCTCTAGACTACTCAGCTGGTAGATCTATACACATGAGAAAGACAATTGAAGAGGTTCAAGAACTTATAGATACGGTTGCTAGAAATCAACACTTGTACTCTAGTAGTGAGTCCTCCATAAAGGAAGAAGCTAGGGCAGTAACTACTGACCCTAATCCTCAAGAACAGATTATTGAGCTTAGTCAACAATTACTCCTTATGACAAAACAATTAGCATAATTTAAAGAGATGCTCCAAGACACTAAAAATGCTAACAAGAATATGGAAGCACAATTGAATCAGACAAGACAGCAGCTATTTAAACAAATAACGGAAGAATGCCAAGCTATCCAATTAAGGAGCAGAAAGACATTGAATAAATCAGCTCAAAGTAGCAAAAAGCCAAGAAAGGAACAACTGACAGAGGATGACCAACCCACTACCCAAAATCCCTCTGAGGACAACAAGAGCCCAGAGAGGAATAATTCTGGCGTTCAAACGCCAATGAGGGATCAGACACCTACAAGTGCTGATAGTAACCCCTCTAAGAAAGCTTCTCCAACCACCTCTGTAGGGAATAAACCTGCAGCAACTAAGGTTGAAGAATATAGAGCCAAGATGCCTTATCCTCAGAAACTCCGCCAAGCGGAGCAGGATAAACAATTTGCCTGCTTTGCATACTATCTCAGGACTCTTGAGATAAAGATCCCATTTGTAGAGGCACTTGAGCAAATACCCTCTTATGCTAAGTTCATGAAAGAGATCTTAAGACATAAAAAGGATTGGAGAGAAACTGAAAAAGTGTTTCTCACTGAAGAATGCAGTGCAGTCATTCTGAAAAGCTTACCAGAGAAGCTTCAAGATCCAGAGAGCTTTATGATACCATGCACATTAGAGGGTGCTTGTACCAAGACAGCTCTATGTGACCTTGGAGCAAGTATCAATCTAATACCTGCATCCACCATCAGAAAGCTTGGCTTGACTGAAGAGGTCAAACCAACCCGGATATGTCTTCAACTTGTTGATGGCTCCATTAAATACCCATCAGGCATAATTGAGGACATGATTGTCAAGGTTGGGCCATTTGCCTTTCTCACTGACTTTGTAGTGCTGGAAATGGAGGAGCATAAGAGTGCAACTCTGATTCTAGGAAGACTTTTCCTAGCAACTGGACGAACTCTCATTGATGTCCAAAAAGGAAAAGTGACCCTGAGAGTCAATGAGAATGAGTTCAAGTTAAATGTTGTCAAAGCTATGCAGCATCCAGACACGTCAAATGACTACATGAGCGTTGATATTATTGACTCCCTGGTGGAAGAGGTCAATATGACTGAAAGTCTTGAATCAGAGCTAGAGGACATCTTTAAAGATGTTCAGCCTAACCTGGAGGAATCAGAGGAAATAAAAGAACCTCTGAAAATCCCTCAGGAAGAGGAGAAACCTCCTAAACCCGAGCTCAAACCACTACCACCATCCCTGAAATATGTATTTCTGGGAGAGGGTGACACTTTTCCAGTGATCATAAGCTCTGCTTTAAATCTACAAGAAGAGAAAGCACTAATTCAAGTGCTAAGGACACACAAGACAGCTCTTGGGTGGTCCATAAGTGACCTTAAGGGCATTAGCTCTGCAAGATGCATGCACAAGATCCTATTGGAGGATGATGCTAAGCCAGTGGTTCAACAACAGAGGCGGCTAAATCCAGCCATGAAGGAAGTGGTACAGAAAGAGGTCACTAAGTTACTAGAGGCTAGGATTATTTATCCTATTTTTGATAGCCCCTGGGTGAGCCCTGTCCACGTTGTCTCCAAGAAGGGAGGCATGACAGTGGTTCATAATGAAAAGAATAAAATGGTTCCTACAAGAACAGTTACAGGGTGGCGTATGTGTATTGACTACAGAAGGCTCAATACAGCCACCCGAAAGGATCACTTTCCTTTACCATTCATAGACCAGATGCTAGAGAGACTAGCAGGTCATGAATATTATTGCTTTTTGGATGGCTATTCAGGTTACAACCAAATTGCAGTGGATCCTCAGGACCAAGAGAAAACAACATTCACATGTCCTTCTGGAGTATTTTCCTACAGAAGGATGCCTTTTGGTCTGTGCAATGCACCTGCAACCTTTCAGAGATGTATGCTCTCTATTTTCTCTGATATAGGTGGAAAAATTTCTGGAAGTCTTCATGGATGACTTTTCAGTATTTGGAGACTCATTCAGCTCCTATCTTGACCATTTAGCACTTGTTCTGAAAAGATGCCAAGAGACCAACCTAGTTTTAAATTGGGAAAAATGTCACTTCGTGGTGACTGAAGGAATTTTCCTTGGGCATAAAATTTCAAACAAGGGAATAGAGGTGGATCAAGCTAAAGTGGAAGTAATTGAAAAATTACCACACCCTGCCAATGTAAAGGCAATCAGAAGCTTTCTGGGACATGCAGAATTCTACAGGAGGTTTATAAAAGATTTTTCAAAAATTGAAAAACCTCTGAGCAATCTGCTAGCTGCTGACACGCCATTTGTATTTGACACAGAGTGTCTGCAAGCGTTTGAAACCCTGAAAGCTAAGCTGGTCACAGCACCAGTCATCCCTGCACCAAACTGGACATTACCATTCGAACTAATATGTGATGCTAGTGACCATGCCATTGGTGCAGTGTTGGGACAGAGGCATAACAAGCTTCTGCACGTTATTTACTATGCTAGCCATGTTTTAAATGATGCACAGAAGAATTACACAACCACAGAAAAAGAGTTACTTGTAGTGGTTTATGCCATTGACAAGTTTAGATCCTATTTAGTAGGTTTAAAAGTGATTGTGTATACTGACCATGCTGCTCTTAAATACCTACTCACAAAGCAGGATTCAAAACCCAGGCTCATAAGATGGGTGTTGCTTCTGCAAGAGTTTGATATAGAAATAAGAGACAGAAAAGGGATAGAGAACCAGGTAGCCGATCACCTGTCCCGGATAGAACCAGTAGCAGGGGCGTCCCTCCCTCCTACTGAGATCTCTGAAACCTTTCCAGATGAGCAACTCTTCGCCATTCAGTAAGCACCATGGTTTGCAGACAGGAAAGGGAAGAAGCATGAAAGGCTTCTCTCAATACAGAGTCAAATAACACCCCCACATTCAAACTCTAAGTTTGGTGTTGGGAGGCCACAACCAAACTCTAAGTTTGGTGTTAAGAGGCATTCATCATGCTCTGGGTATCTGTGAGGCTCCATGAGAGCCCACTGTCAAGCTACTGACATTAAAGAAGCGCTTGTTGGGAGACAACCCAATTTTACTTATCTATGTTAAATTTCTATTTTCCATTGTTATTTTATAATTTCTGTAGGTTGATGGTCATGTGAAGTCACAAAAATAATTGAAAAAGCAAAAACAAACTGAAAAATAGAATGAAAAACAGCATACCCTGGAGGAGAAGCCTACTGGCGTTTAAACGCCAGTAAAGGCAGCAGAATGGGCGTTAAACGCCCAGTCTGGCACCATTTTGGGTGTTTAACGCCAGAAATGGGCACCAGACTGGCGTTTAACGCCAGAAAAGGGCAAGAAGCTGGCGTTAAACGCCAGAAATGGGCAGCAACCTGGCATTTAACACCAGGATTGGCAGCAGAGGGCGTTTTGCAAGCCTAATTGGTGCAGGGATGAGAAATCCTTGACACCTCAGGATCTGTGGACCCCACAGGATCCCCGCCAACCTCAACTCACTCTATCATTTTTTCACACTTTTTCATAATACTCTTCCCCAAATAACCTCCACCAATCACCTTCATTACTCCTCCAAAATCATCATACAACCCACCTACACCCACCCACTAAATTCAAACCATCACTCCTTCCTTTTTCACATCATAACCACCTAAAACCCCCCTTGGCCGAATAATTCACACACCTCCATCTCTTCTTCTTCTCCTCCTTTCTTCATTCTTTTGCTCGAGGACGAGCAAACCTTTTAAGTTTGGTGTGAAAAAGCTCAGCTTTTTTGTTTTTCCATAACCATTTATGACACCTAAGGCTGGAGAAACCTCTAGAAAGAGGAAAGAAAAGGTAATTTCTTCCACCTTCGAGTCATGAGAGATGGAGAGATTCATCTCAAAGGTCAATCAAGACCACTTCTATGAAGTTGTAGCCAAGACTCCTCATTGAAGAGGACAAGCCCATCACTAAGAAAAGGATGGAGCAAACAAGAGAGCCCACTCATGGACCTCAACAAGAGCATGAGGAAAATCCTCATCATGAAATCCCTAAGATGCCTCAAGGGATGCATTTTCCTCCATAAAACTATTGGGAGCAAATTAACACCTCCCTAGGAAAATTAAGTTCCAATATGGGACAACTAAGGGTGGAGCACCAAGAGCATTCCATCCTCCTTCATGAAATTAGAGAAGATCAAAGAGTCATGAGAGAGGAGCAACAAAGGCAAGGAAGAGACATTGAGGAGCTCAAGCACTCTATAAGATCTTCAAGAGGAAGAACTAGCCGCCATCACTAAGGTGGACCCGTTCTTTAATCTCCTTGTTCTTTATTTTCTGTTTTTCGAATTTTTATGCTTTATGTTTATCTATATTTGTGTCTTTATTACATGATCACTAGTGTCTAAGTGTCTATGCCTTAAAGCTATGAATATGAATCCATCACCTTTCTTAAATGAAAAATATTTTTAATTGCAAAAAAAAAAAAGAAGTACATGAATTTTGAATTTTAAAACAGATTAATTATTTTGATGTGGTGGCAATACTTTTTATTTTTCTGAATGAATGCTTGAACAGTGCATATTTTTGAAATTGTTGTTTATGAATGTTAAAATTGTTGGCTCTTGAAAGAATGATGGAAAAGGAGAAATGTTATTGATGATCTGAAAAATCATAAAAATGATTATTGAAGCAAGAAAAAGCAGTGAATAAAAAAAAAAGAGAAGAGAGAAAGAGAAAGAAAAAGAACAAGCAAGCAGAAAAAGCCAATAGCCCTTTAAACCAAAAGGCAAGGGTAAAATAAAAAGGATCTAAGGCTTTGAGCATCAGTGGATAAGAGGGCCTAAAGGAATAAAATCCTGGCCTAAGCGGCTAAACCAAGCTGTCCCTAACCATGTGCTTGTGGCGTGAAGGTGTCAAGTAAAAACTTGAGACTGAGCGGTTAAAGTCGTGGTCCAAAGGAAAAAGAGTGTGCTTAAGAGCTCTGGACACCTCTAATTGGGGACTCTAGCAAAGCTAAGTCACAATCTGAAAAGGTTCACCCAGTTATGTGTCTGTGGCATTTATGTATCCGGTGGTAATACTGGAAAATAAAATACTTAGGGTCACGGCCAAGACTCATAAAGTAGCTGTGTTCAAGAATCAACATACTTAACTAGGAAAATCAATAACACTATCTGGATTCTGAGTTCCTATAGAAGTCAATCATTCTGAACTTCAAAGGATAAAGTGAGATGCCAAAACTGTTCAGAGGCAAAAAGCTAAAAGCCCCGCTCATCTAATTAATACTGATCTTCATAGATGTTTTTGGAATTCATTGTATATTCTCTTCTTTTTATCCTATTTGATTTTCAGTTGCTTGGGGACAAGCAACAATTTAAGTTTGGTGTTGTGATGAGCGGATAATTTATACACTTTTTGGCACTGTTTTTAGTATATTTTAGTTAGTTTTTATTGTATTTTTATTAGTTTTTATTTAAAATTCACTTTTCTGGAATTTACTATGATTTTGTGTGTTTTTTTGTGATTTTAGGTATTTTCTGGCTGAAATTGAGGGACCTGAGCAAAAATCTGATTCAGAGGCTGAAAAAGGACTGCAAATGTTGTTGGATTCTAACCTCTCTGCACTCGAAGTAGATTTTCTGGAGCTACAGAATCCCAATTGGCGCGCTCTCAACTGCGTTGGAAAGTAGACATCTTGGGCTTTCCAGCAATATATAATAGTCCATACTTTACTCAAGGTTTGATGGCCCAAACCGGCATTCCAGGTCAGCTTAAGAATTCTGGCGTTTAACGCCAGAACTGGCATAAAAGCTGGAGTTAAACGCCCAAACTGGCACAAAAGCTGGCGTTTAACTCCAAGAAAAGTCTCTACACATGAAAGCTTCAATGCTCAGCCCAAACACACACCAAGTGGGTCCCGGAAGTGGATTTTTACACTAAACACCCTAGCTTACTCATTTTTTGTAACCCTAGGTCACTAGTTTACTATAAAAACTACTTTTAGTGATTCATCTTGTACCTCATGACATTCTACACGTTTCATATTGTATCTTCTACGGCATGAGTCTCTAAACCCCATTGTTGGGGGTGAGGAGCTCTGCTGTTCTTCATGAATTAATGCAATTACTACTGTTTTCCATTCTATCACGCTTGCTTCTATTCTAAGATATTCATTCGCACTTCAACCTGATGAGTGTGATGATCTGTGACAATCATCATCATTCTCACCTATGAACGTGTGCTTGACAACCACCTCCATTCTACATGCAATCAAGCTTGAATGTGTATCTCTTGGGTTTCTAATCTAAGATTGGAACCTTCGTGGTATAGGCTAGAATTACTGGCGGCCATTCCTGAGATCCGGAAAGTCTAAACCTTGTCTGTGGTATTCCGAGTAGGATATGGGAAGGGATGATCCTGACGAGCTTCAAACTCGCGAGTGTTGGGCGTGTGACAGACGCAAAAGGATCAATGGATCCTATTCCAATATGATTGAGAACCAACAGCTGATTAGCCGTGCGATGACAACGCATTTGGAACATTTTCACTGAGAGGACGGGAAGTAGCCATTGACAACCGTGATGCCCAACATAAAGCTTGCCATGGAAGGAGCCTTTCATGCATGAAGAAGAAGACAGCAGGAAAGAAGAGATTCAGATGACAAAGCATCTCCAAAACCTCAACATGTTCTTCATTACTGCATAACAAGTATTTATTCATGTTCTTTTTTACTTTTTACAATTAAATCTGAGAATTATTGATATCCTGACTAAGAGTTACAAGATAACCATAGCTTGCTTCAAGCCGACAATCTCAGTGGGATCGACCTTTACTCACGTAAGGTATTACTTGGACGACCCAGTGCACTTGCTGGTTAGTTGTGCGGAGTTGCAAAAGTGTGATTGTAATTTCGTTCACCAGCCGAGTAGCAAGGCTTCGGCATTCTCAAAACCCATAAAGGTGCCAAAAACAAGTGCAAACAAGCATGATATAAAATGCAATATTATAAACAAGCTTCAAGATCAGGCCTAAAGCTTGAAAGCTACTTGTTGTTTTTTCAAAATAAAAAGTTGCTAAACAAGCAACCAAAAGGTGTATCAACAGTCAGCAAAATATTCAAATTACAGAAATAAAGAGTTCAAAAAGCCCACAAATCGGGCTATCTACACAAACATCCAAGAAAAATTAGTTAAGATCGGGAGCCTTCTCGGTAGCATCAGTCTGGGGTGAAGGAGGGCGAGTTTGGAGAGGCACTGCATCCACCGTACTGCCGTCCCTATTCAGAATTTGACAATCAGGATCTAATTCTGGACGAGCAATCCCAGCAGGAGGAACTATAGAGGTCGACACTTTAGCAGCAGGCGCAGAGGGAGGTTCGACATCATCATCATCTTGGTCGTCGGGAATAATCTTACCATCCCTCACAATATTGTCCAAGCTAAAAAGAGTAAGATCAATCTCAAGAGCGAGAACTTGAACCTGCTCCTTCAAATTATCATAAGCAGCGTTTACACTACCGACAAGGTGACCTTGGAGCTCGGAATAGTCAACTCGGGCTGATTCCAACTCTTCCCTCAGACGTATCACCTCCCGATAAGACGTGACATAACTATCTTTATGCCTCAACGCAGTGTCCTCGGCCAATCTCACAGAAGCCGCTAGAGCAAGAGAACTAGCCTTTTCGTTCTCCAGATCCTTCTCCAGTTTGGCTACTTTCACCTCAAGCTCCTCTTTCAAGCCCTTCATCCGGTCGAATTCCTGTTTTTCCTCCTCCATGAAGGCTTTGGTGGCATGGAGAGGAAGATTTTGAGCAGTTCAATACAAGGCAGCTCCCATATGTGCCATTTTTACACTACTCCGAGTTATAAAGTCTAAATGATAAAGAAGTGATACATCATCCATAGGAAGGACACCATATGGACCGATCTGCTGATCTACAAACTCGACCGCGTCAAAATCAGGGGCATCAAGGTTGAAAGGCTCAATTGTTTTTTGTTTCTTGTTGGGAAGAGCACCAGAAGTAGCAGCGGAAGACTGCGGAGGCTTGGCCAGGCGAACCCTAGGAGTGGGAATTACCCTCCTCGGGCTAGGAGAACTCGGCACAGGCGGCTTCACCGGAACTTGGGAAGATCCCTCTCCCGCCACCTTGGCCGAGATATTTTGAGCAGCTGCAGCCTTCTTTGCCTTCTTGTAGGCCTTCATAGAATCGTTATTTTTCGACATCTTTAAAAATACAGAATCGACCACAGCAATGGGTTACAATCACAAAAAGAAGAAGTAAAACTAAAAAGCAAGTATATAAACAAGTCGGACAGTACCTAAAACAGTTCGGACCAAAGACGGGTCACTCAAAAACCTTTTTGTATCAAGATGGGGTGGTTTCCCCCATAAATCTTCAAGAACAACTACAAAAGCTCGTTCAACCTCGTCAAGCATCTCCCAGGTATAGCGAGACACTCTCACAATCTTTTGCCATTCTAAAAGAAAGGCAGGCTCATCATTTTCATCAAGAAAAAAGGGGCGGGCCCCTCAACAGCACGGACTCGGAAGAAATAATTCTTAAAATCTTTAAAAGACTCATCATACATGGCAAAAACTTTATGCCCTTGGGCCGACCTAAAAGAAACCCAGGAAGCTTTCTTTTTGGAAGACCCTTCGGACTTGGCAGAAACAAAAAGATAGAGGAAAAGAGTCTGAGAAGGTGTTATGCCTAACTCTTGGCAAAGCAGCTGAAAAATCTTGATAAAACCCCAGGAATTCGGATGAAGTTGGGATGGGGCAATATTACAAGACCACAACAAATCGGTTCGAAAGCAGTAAAAGGAAAGGTAATGTCCAACTGGCTGAAGAAATATTCATAGGCATAGAAAAAGGGACGCTCCCCTTCGACCGAAGTAGGAAAACAAACCCTCTCATCAGAATCGGGCGCTACAAGCTCATAATCCCTCTCCCGGGCACTACTACCACAAATCCTATGACGTTTTCTCAGCTCTACACAAAAATCAGCATCCACTACAGAGACACACATCAAGACAAGGGAGTCCAGCCAATCAGACATCCCCTCGGGAACTTTAGAAGACATCTCTACAATGTTATTGCGAGAAGACATGAGGCCAACTAATCCTACAATAAGAAAAGAAGATGGGATTACCAAAAAACATCTTGGACGAGGGGCAAAATAACTCGACTAGTATACAGAAAAACAAACAAAAAAGGAAAACCCCAAGACTCAAACCAAAGTCCTAGGGCATCCTTTGGAGGCAGTAACAAAGCAAGGTTTCAGGAAAAATCCACAGCTTACGTCCCGACATCTCTCAAACAAGAAAAGATTTCAAATAATAAACATTTCGGAAAGGAAAGCCAGAACATAAAAAGTCACTATCTTTTTACAGTCTATCAGCAAAAAGCATCATGCCAAGCGGAAATCGTCAAAAGCGCAACCTTTTCTCAGAATCAAACAAAAACCAAAACAAATATCACAGCAAACAGGAAAAGCTGTCAACAGGGCAAAAAACCAAGGAGCAATCTTCGTTTAAGTGAGTAAAGATGCAGTTTTTCTGGGTATCGGATAGAAGCGACAGTAGAACAAGCAAAGCCCTAGAAGCATCAAACAACAGGAAAGGCGAAAAGGTTCATGCAAAGGGCGAAGAAACTCTCAAAACACACAGCAAGCAGGCGCGACAAGAAAGATCCAAACTTTCTCTAAGCAAAATCAAAACTTCACCACAAAACTAAAGACAAAGCAACAAAGACGAAAAGAAATTGCAAATGGAACCAACCTGGAAAATAGCAGAGCCTCAGAAGGGTTGAAGATGGAAAGACGGAATCGCCGGATCGCTGAATGACACCACAAAGGCAAAATGTAGGCAAAAAGCAGAAAGTGAGAGAACGAAGGGAGAAGTTACAAAAAAAGATTAAGAAAAGAAACCATTTTCTGGGTACAGAAATTCAAAATAAAGCCAAAGAAAATGGGGCAATTAATACCAATTAATGAAGGTATTAAACCCTCGCACGTAACCAAGAACAAAGCGCTAATACACAAGCGCGCGCTTTCAGAAGAAAACGTTCCACATTCAAAAAATTCTACAAAAAGAAAGAAGTCGACAAATGCTCGAGTTCGGCTCCACCAGAGAAGGATCGAAGTCTAAGACTCGACTCCAAAAAAGAAAGACCGAGCTCGAGCAGGGGCACTGTTCACATCCTCGGTCGAGCTATCCGACCCGAGATGTTCAGTAATAAAGCGACCGACCTCTTCAGGTCAGGCTATCTGACCTCTTCTCAAAGAGGTCGGCCAAATCGACAGGAAAGCCCAATAAAGGGCCCAAATAGATGTACACGACCCAAATCCAAAGGTAATCCAAGCCTATAGAGATAAAGGCGGTTCCCTTGAGGATAAGCTGACCTCAACTCAAAGATAAAGATAAGATAAGATAACCAACTTATCTTATCTAGAAAGGTCACTCTACAACCACTATAAATACACCGGAGCACCTAGGTATAACTCATACTCTGATTCTACAATAAACCTGCTTAATACCTGTGCTAACTTAAGCATCGGAGTCTCTTGCAGGTACCCCCCACCCTCCGGTGACCAAGGATCAGAAGTGCAGCCAGTCCAACAAGTCGGACAAAACAGCTCTGGCCGCCACCAGCCAGCCGGACACGTCATCTCCGACTAGTACAGAAGATCTCATCCGAGATCGACCTACAGTTTCAGGTAACCCTCGGAATAGTTAACCATAGCCGAATCATACAAGGAGGAAGTACAGCAATCAAACCTTGGCTTACCTTGTGAAAACTGATATGGATATGAATAGGAAGAAAAGAGGAATACTTTAATCGGTTTGGATTTTTGATGAAATTTTTGGAGCTAAAAAAAATGAACTTGAAGCTTGAACATTAATGGAAGTTTTTGTGATTTTTCTCTCAAGAGTTCGGCCAAGGAAGAAGAGAATGAAGCTGCTGGAGGCTTCTCTTGATGAGGTCGTGGCATTAAGGTGCTTAGTCACCTAGTTTAAGTGCTAAAATATCTTCTAAGAGATAATTACTAAAGTTAGATGTATTATAACACAAGTAATTATACTCTTAGAGGTAAATATATGAGCTACTAGTATAAATGATACTAGTAACTTGATTATCTCAAAGATAAAATATTTATGATAAAACACTAGTGTTCACACCCTGGGTTGATCTATCCAATCCGGGATGTTCAGTAATAAAGCGACCGACCTCCTCAGGTCAGGCTATCCGATCTCTTCTCAAAGAGGTCGGTTAAATCAACAGGAAAGTCCAGTAAGGGGCCCAAATAGAGGAACACGACCCAAATCCAAAGGCAGTCCAAGCCTATAGAGATAAGGGCAGTTCCCTTGAAGATAAGCTGACCTCAACTCAAAGATAAGATAACTAACTTATCTTATCTAAAAAGGTCACTCTACACTATCATAAATACACTGGAGCACCCAGGTATAACTCATACTCTGATTCTACTAAAAACCTGCTTAATACCCTTGCTAACTTAAGCATCAAAGTCCCTTGCAGGTACCCCCCACCCTCTGGTGACGAAGGATCAGCAGTGCAGCCAGTCCAACAAGTCAGACACGACAGCTCCGGCCGCCACCCACCAGCTGGACACGTTAGCACCGACCAGCACAGACGATCTCGTCCGAGATCGACCTACAGTTTCAGGTAACCCTCTGAACATTGGCGCCGTTGCCGGGGAACTTGGAAGTCATCCCATCACCATGGCGGACGATCATGACAATGACCACGATTCGGATCTAGAGGATAGAACACCGCAACAAATGCAGACACTACGCTAAAAGATACTCCGGAATCCAACGGGGATAAAAACTCATCAAATCCGGGAGTGATGGAAGCGCTTCAAGATCATTTAAAGCAACTTGAAAAAGAAACCCAGCACCAACGAGAAATTGGGAAGGATCTACAAAGAGAGGTAAGGTGACGTCGAGACTTAGAAGATAAACTTCTAAAACTCGAAGCTGATCTCAAAGCAAAAGCTACTCGGACCACCCCTGAGGACAACTCATGCAAAGATCAAGATCCATTCACTAGGGAAATCATGAAGACCAAAATTTCTAAGGACTTTAAACTTCCAGATATGACTTTGTACGATGGCACTACAGATCCCAACCACCACCTCAGCAACTTCAGAAGTAGGATGTACCTCACCGACACCTCAGATGCAGTTTGCGGCAAAGCTTTTCCAACAACTCTCACGAAGACAACAATCAGATGGTTCGATAACCTACCTCCGAAGTCCATCTCAAGCTTTGATGACCTAGCCAAAAAATTTCTAGCCAGATTCTCCATCCAAAAAGACAAGGCTAAGTACGCCCCCAGTCTACTAGGAATCTAGCAAGGAGATCGGAAAAGTCTTCGCAACTACATGGAAAGATTCAACAAAACATGCCTAAACATACAAAGCTTGCCAACAGAGGTCGCCATCATGGGCCTCATCAATGGCCTACGAGAGGGACCTTTTAGCCAATCTATATCAAAGAAATACCCCACATCTCTGGACAAAGTGCAAGAACGAGCGGAGAAATACATTAACATGGAAGAAAATTCTCGACTAGGAGAAACCTCAAAATCCGGATTCACCTACCGGGATAAAGATAAAGAGTCCAAAAAGAAGGAAGATCGACAAGAAAAAAAAATTAAAAAATATCATAATTACACCCCCTTCGGGTGTCTCTTGTGGATGTGTACAAGGAAGTCTGCCACACAGAAAAAATACCCCAGCTCGACCACTCAAAGGCAAAAGAGGAGGAGGAAACCGAAACGAGTATTGTGAATACCATCGTGTCCGTGGACATTCCACCAACGAATGCTTCGATATAAAAAATGTCATAGAAAAGTTAGTAAGAAAAGGAAAACTAGATCGGTATTTGGCCACCCGAGACGATGAGCAAAGAAAAAGGAGGAGGGACGAGGAGGTCGGACGAACCGAGCGATCACCTCGTACGCCAGAAAGACATGTTCATATGATACACAAAGGATTTGTAGGAGGAGGAATCTCCAAGTCATCCCGCAAAAGATATCTCAAAGAAGTATATCATGTCGAAGGAAAGGAGGAAGCGCCCGACATCCCTGCAATCACGTTCACCAAAGAAGACGTATCCGGTATCATCTCAGGACACGACGATCCCATGGTCATCACCATCATACTGGAAAATGCCAATCTCCACCGCACATTAATAGACCAAGGGAGCTCCGCCGACATCTTATTCAAAATTGCCTTCGATAAGCTCGGCTTAGAAGAAAAAGAGCTTAGAGCATACCCGAACAGCCTGTTCGGACTGGGAGATACCCCAGTACAACCACTTTGATACATCTCACTACACACAACGTTTGGAAAAGGAAACCAATCCAGAACTCTCAAAATAGACTACATCGTGGTCAACGTGAGTTCAGCCTATAATACCTTAATAGGTCGAACAACATTGAATCAACTCGGCGCAATAGTCTCAACTCCACATCTATGCATGAAATTCCCAACTACAGAAGGGATAGCTACAGTAAAAGCAGATCAAAAGATGGCGCGCCACTGTTATAACGAAAGTCTAAATCTCAGAGACGGAAGAGAAGAATTCCATACAATTGAGCTTGGTGGAGTTCAGAGACGAGAAGAACTCCGTCCACAACCCGAAGGTGAAGTAGAGAAAGTTCAGATCGGAGACACCTCGGACAAAACAACCAATATTGGCACGACTCTAAAAGAAGACATAGAAGAAACACTCGTACAATTTTTACGAGATAATGTCGACCTCTTTGCGTGGAAGGCTGCAGACATGCCAGGCATAGACCCCGAGTTAATGTGTCATAAGCTAGCAGTCTGCCCTGGATCTCGGCCAGTACAACAGAGGCGTAGAAAGCTCGGACCCGAAAGATCCCAAGCTGTGGAAGAGCAGGTACAAGCTCTACTGGAGACAGGATTCATAAGAGAAGTCAAGTACCCACTGTGATTAGCTAATGTCGCCTTGGTGAAAAAATCAAACGGGAAGTGGCGAATGTGCACCGACTATACAGATCTCAACAAAGCCTGCCCAAAAGACCCTTATCCACTCCCAAGCATCGACGCTCTGGTAGATGCCTCCTTCGGATATAAATACCTCTCGTTTATGGATGCATATTCCGGATACAATCAAATTCCCATGTATCCACCAGATCAAGAAAAGACCTCGTTTTTAACACCAAAAGCAAATTACTGCTACAATGTGATGCCTTTTGGTCTCAAGAACGCGGGAGCTACTTATCAAAGGCTAATGAATAAAGTCTTTTCAGATCATATCAGAAAAATCATGGAAGTCTACGTAGACGACATATTGATAAAGACACAAAGCAAAGAGACATTATTGTCCGACCTGGCCCAAGTGTTCGACACTATAAGGAAGCATGGCATGTGACTCAATCCTGCAAAATGAACTTTTGCAGTATAAGCAAGCAAATTCTTAGGTTTTATGCTCACACAAAGAGGAATTGAGGAAAATCCGGATAAATGCCAGGCCATACTCAACATGAAGAGCCCAACTTGTGTCAAAGAGGTACAACAACTCAACGGGAGATTGGCAGCCTTATCCAGATTTCTAGCGGAATCAGCGATAAGATCTCTCCCCTTCTATGCTACTCTAAGGAAAGGAAAGAAGTTTGAATGGACAATGGAGTGCGAGCAAGTCTTCCAAGATTTCAAAAGATTTTTAGGACGGCCACCTATCCTATCTCGGCCACGAGAAGGAGAACCACTCATATTATACCTCGCGGTAGGAAGTCGAGTAGTAGCCTCAGCACTCGTTCGAGAAGAGAATAGTGGGCAACAACCCGTATACTTTATCAGTAAAGCATTACAAGGATCCGAGCTGAACTACCAAAAAATAGAAAAGTTTGCCTATGCTCTCATATAGGGGTGGCAAACGGGCCTTAATCCGCCGGGCCGCCCCACGTAACCCGCCAAAAAAGGCGTGTTGGGCTGGAAATTTGGGACCGCCGAAAGACAAAACCCCGTCTAACCCAAACCGTTTAAATCGTGGGCTTTGGCGGGGCGGGGCAGGCTTCCCCGGCGGGCTGATGCTTTTTTTTTTTTGGCTGAAGTGCTGAACCCATGCGACCCGACCCGACCCAATCCCCATTCCCCATATCCCCAGTGAAACGGCCGAAACCCTAATGGCCTAATGAATCCCCAAGAGCCAAGACCTAATCCCTAATTCCAGATTTGCAACTTCCTCACTCGTCAGTTCCTCGTCAATACTCAGTCATCTCCAGTCTCCTCGACGGCTCTCAGCCTCTCACTCGGTTCCTCAGTTCCTCAGTTCCTGCGTTCCTTACCGTCAATTCCTCAGTTCCTTATCGTCACTCTCAGTCTCTCACTCGGTCATCCTCATCTCCTCACTGTCACCCTTAGTCTCTCACTTCCATCGTCCATCGACCTCAGCTCGAACTTCAGAGTTCCGTCCTCACCACTGACGGTCACTGAGTCGGAGTCAGTTTCCTCACCGTCGATCTTCGGTCGTCGTGGCCTACTGGGTTATAGCCGCCGCTGCTACTCCATTTGGCCATCGTCACTGCTACCTGCTAGTCTCGGTCCTGGGCTCCTGGGTCTTGTCCTCTGACTCTGCTGGTCTCGCTCTCCGTCACGGTTGCTCCTCGCCTCCTTTGTGGCTCTGTCCTAGTCCTCGTCTCCTCTGGTAAGTTTTCTGGCTTAGGGTTTGAGATTCATCGATTTAGGTTTGTTTGTTGTGTTTTGTGCTGTTTGATATAGGTAAATTAGGGTTGATATTTGGTTGAGTTTTGATTATGGTTGATATTTGGTTAAATCTGATTATGGTTGAGTTTTGATGATGGTTGATAATGGTTGATATTTGCCTATTTGGTTAAATCTGATGCAGTCATGCAGATTCATAAATTGTTTCTTATTTTTTGTGTTGTTTGATAATGGTTGAGTTTTGAATATGGTTGATAATGGTTGATATTTGGTTAAATACTTGAATCTGATGCGGATTCAGAAATTGTTTCCTGTTTTTTGTGTTGTTTCATAATGGTTGAGTTTTGATTATGGTTGATATTTGGCTGAATACTTGAATCTGATGCGGATTCAAAAATTGTTTCTTGTTTTTTGTGTTGTTTCATAATGGTTAAGTTTTGATTATGGTTGATAATGGTTGATATTTGGCTGAATACTTGAATCTGATGCGGATTCAGAAATTGTTTGCTATTTTTTGTATGGTTTGCTAATGGTTGAAAAACCTAGTTCATATAAACAATTTACATTTACTTTTATTTCAGGAAATATGAATTCTGAAACTGTGAGTAACCTTATTACTACTGGAGTTGGTTCTGAGGCTGCTCCGGTCGAGGTTGATGAACCTAGTTCGAAAAGGCTGAGACCAGCAACCTCTGATGTTTGGAAATTTTTCAAAAAGCTCGGTCCAGATAAGGATGGAGTAGAACGTGCTGAGTGTAAAGGATGCAAGAAAGTGTTTAAAGTTGGAGGTAAGTGATATGACACTTCTACTATAAAACGGCATCTTGATAGTTGTACTCAAATTAAGCATGAAGATATTGGTCAGGCTATAGCAGAATTGCAACTTAAAATGGGTTCACTTAATATTGATTCAGGAGTGGCTAGAGATATGTTTGCTGGGTATGTAGTTGCTGGGGATAAGCCTTTTAATATGGTTGATGATAGGAGATTTAGAAATTGGGTGAAATATATTAGTCCAACTTTGAAACTTCCTTCTAGGAATACGGTTAAGGCTGACATAGTGAAAGTCCACAAGAGAGAAGCTGCGAAACTTAAAAAAATTTTAGTTTCCATTCCAAATAGAATTTGCTTAACATCTGATCTTTGGACTTCCAGTACCAATGAGGGGTTTATATGTTTGACTGCACATTTTGTTGATGAGAACTGGAAATTACAGAGTAAAATTCTCAATTTTTGTCATATGCCTCCTCCTCACATAGGATTTGAATTGTCTTCTAAAATCTTTACGCTTTTGACTGAGTGAAAAGTTGATAAAAAGATTTTTTCCATTACTTTGGATAATGCTTCTTCTAATGATACTTGTGTTGAACACTTGAAAAGTACTTTGGATGTGCATGGTTCATTGTTGTATGGTGGTGAATTCTTTCATGTTCGTTGCTCTGCTCATATTTTAAATCTTATTGTCCAAGATGGAATGAAAATATGTGGTGATGCAGTGTATAAGATTAGAGAGGGTATTAAGTTTCTGAGAAAATCTGAAAGTCGAATGGTTAAGTTTAAAGAATATTTTGAAGATATTGAGGGACTTGAGTATACGACTGCATTATGTTTAGATGTTCCTACTAGGTGGAATTCACTTTATGCAATGCTTGCAAGTGCTATTCCTTATAAGAAAGCTTTTGAAATGTATAAAGTAAAAGAAGCTGGGTTTAGGGAGTATTGTCCTTCATCAGATGAGTGGAGAAGAACTGAAAAGATATGTGATTTCTTGTTACTATTTTACGAAACTACCAAGTTAATGTCTGGAACTTCTTACCCAACATCCAACTTGTATTTTTTACAAGTTTGGCAAATCCAGCTTATTTTAATGAATAGTTTGAAGAATGATGAAGTGCTTATAAGGAACATGGGAGAAAAAATGATGATTAAGTTCAAGAAATATTGGCAAGAATACAGTGTTGTTCTTGCATTTGGGGCAGTTCTTGATCCTAGATTTAAACTCAACACTTTGGTTCATTGCTATAATGAGATTGATCATATTAGTGCTAAAGACAAAGTGGAGCATGTGAAGAGTAAGTTATACAAGCTTTTTGAGGTTTATGACCAAAATTCCTCTACGACTGTAGAGAGTTCTTCCCAACTTTCAAGTAATTTTTCTCAAGCAACATCTTCTGCAATTGGAACTCAGCTTATTAAAATTGTTGGTGTAAGTATTTTTATCTACTTGATTATATGTATTTTTTATTTTTCATGCTTTTTGATATATTTATATTGTTTGTAATGCAAAGGATTTGATGTCCCATAATCAAGAAGCTGAAGTGAAAAGTGGAAAGAACCAACTGGATATTTATTTGAGTGAGGCAACATTATTTTGCAATGATGCAATCATTGATGTTTTGCAATGGTGGAAAGACAACCATCATCGTTTTCCAACACTATCACTAATGGCACGAGATTTGTTGAGCATTCCTATTACTTCTATGGCTTCAGAATCTGCATTTAGCATGGGTTCTCATGTTTTGAATAAGTATAGAAGTCGTTTGTTGTCAGATAATGTTGAAGCAGTGATTTGCACCAGAAATTGGATACGTGGATATGATGATTTTGGTATATTATATTTATGACATACATACTTGAGTGATTTTGACCATTATTATGTACTATTTTGCTAATATATTTATTTACTTTTTTCTAGAGGAAGATAAAGATCAGGAAGATATTGCAAAAGGAGAAGGCTATTCTTTAGGAGTTGGTTCCAATGATGTTATTGACTTATATGAAGATGAAGATGAAAATTAAGTGTATTGAATTAAGTTTAATTTGCTTTGAAGACTATTCATAATTATGTTTTTGGACTTTGGATTATATATTTATTTTGTCTATGGGACTATTTATAACTATGACTTGAGTATTTTGGATAATTGGATTATGTTTATTTACTTTGAAGACTATTTATATTTAATATTTGTATTTATATTGATTTAAATAGAAGATATTAGATATGTTCTTATAAAAAAAAACAATTAACTAGGTTTACAATGGGTAGTCAAGTTATTCGAGTTCGACCTCCAATATGAAGCTCGGACAACCATCAAATCACAGTACTTAGCCGACTTCATTGCAGAATTTATAGATACCCTGGAAACCCCCACAGAATGAAATCTCTACATGGATGGTTCCTCGAGTAAGACTGGAAGCGGCGCAGGTGTGATAATAGAAAGTAATCAAGGAACCCAAATCGAACTCTCTCTCAAATTCGGGTTCCCTGCCTCAAATAACCAGGCGGAATATGAGGCACTACTAGCTGGTTTAAAGCTGGCTAAAGAGGTCAGAGCTCAAAGAATCATTATCTTCAGCGACTCACAAGTGATCACTTCACAAATAACGGGGAGCTACCAAGCCAAGGACCCCAATATGAAAAAGTACCTGGGTAAAACTAGAGAACAGCTTGGACAATTTCGGGAATATGAGATCCGCCACATACCCCGCGAACAGAATGCCCGAGCTGACGCACTCTCAAAACTAGCCAGCACCAAACCAGGAGGCAACAATAGAAGCTTCATCCAAGAAATACTACAGAACCCGTCAATCTCGGAAGAGGAAAAAATCCTAGCCATAACAGGTCTAGATCAAGGGTGGATGACTCCTATAATTAACTACCTCAAAACATCAACACTTCCCACATATGAGAAGGAGGCAAAAAGGTTAAAACGGGAGGCACAATACTACACTATCATAAACAATACTCTATACAAAAGAGGAATTTTAATACCATTGCTAAAATGTGTACCGACTTCCAACACGAAGGAAGTCCTAGAAGAAATACACAGTGGCATCTGTGGCAATCATCTCGGAGCACAAGCACTCACAAAAAAGTACTTCGGGCAGGATTTTATTAGCCAACTCTACAAAAGGAGGCCACAGAGTTTGTAAAGACATGTCCACCATGTCAAAAACATGCCAACTTTCACATCGCCCTGCCAGTGGAGCTCATCAGCGTAACCTCACCTTGGCCATTCACGAAATGGGGACTCGACCTTCTCGGACCCTTTCTCCAGGGATCGGAACAAGTTAAATTCCTCATATTAGGGGTAGACTATTTCACAAAGTGGATCGAGGCAAAATCCCTAGCTAACGCCACTGCTCAAAGAAGTCGAAAATTCCTATATAGAAACATTGTCACAAGGTTCGGGGTTCCATACTCCATCACCACAGACAATGGCACCCAATTCACAGATGCAGGCTTCAGAAAATTAGTAGCCGACTTGAACATAAAGCACCAGTTCATCTCCGTCGAACATCCCCAAGCCAATGGACAAGCCGAAGCTGCTAACAAATTCATATTGGCCAGGCTAAAACGAAGATTACAAGAGGTAAAGGGAGCTTGGGCCGAAGAACTTCCACAAGTCCTATGGGCATATCGAACAACGCCACATTCCACCACAAAGGAATCACCCTTCCGATTAGCATACGGAACGGAGGCAATGATCCCGGTAGAGATCGAGGAAGGGTCACCTAGAGTGGTCCATTACAACGAAGAAGCCAACTCCCAACTTCAAAGGGAAGAGCTCGACCTACTTCCTGAAATCCAAGAAAGAGCTCAGATCGGGGAAGAAGCACTAAAACGTCGAATGGCTTCCAGATATAATCAAAAGGTAGTGCCAAGAGGTTTCGCTGAGAATGATCTCATCCTAATCCGAAATGATATTGGAACAACTCGATCCGGAGAAGGAAAGCTGGCAGCAAACTGGAAAGGACCCTACCGAGTCATCGAAGTACTTGGGAAGGGCTACTACAGACTATCCGAACTCGACGGGCGAGAACTTCCTAGGTCGTGGCACGCCTACAACCTAAGAAGGTACTATAGCTAGAGAAGGTAAAAGATCTCATCATAGGATGCACTCTTTTTCCTGAAAAGGTTTTTTAATGAGGCACCAAGTTGAGATCTAGAAATTGTCCGACTCAAAAGGATAAAAACTCTATATGTACATATTTTCATTTTCTTTTAAATAAAATATATTCGACGTTCTACAAAGTTTTCAAGACGCATTAATCTGAAACATTCATTGTCCGATTATAAAGCGACAGATTGGCAGAAAGTGAAAAACAAATTCACTGCACAATCACGATAAAGACCAACAAAGATGAAAACCAAATTCATCTAAAGGTCGACTAAACGAGGATTTAACCCACCTTCTACAAATCGGCAAAGGTGAAAACAGAATAATGCAAGAAGTTATCGAAAGTGATCCAGAGAAAGGACCTGACGAGGTCCTGATGGATTGCTAAATAATAACTTAAAAGACTGGCCGATGTTAAGAAGTCGGACCAAGTCAAACCAAGTTATAAGTAAACCCTGGAAAGAGGTCTGGCCATCCCTATAAAAGAGGATTACTTTAACTTAGAAGGGCTCGACATGACGAAGTCGGCCCAAAACATAAAGTTATAGAAGTAATCCCTAAAAGAGACCTGAATAAGGTCCAAGAAAGAGGATTACAAAAGTAACTTAGAAGGGCCCGACATGACGAAGTCGGCCCAAAACATAAAGTTATAGAAGTAATCCCTGAAAGAGACTTGAACAAAGTCCAAGAAAGAGGATTACAAAATAACTTGATCCGACATGACGAAGTCGGCTCAAAACATAAAGTTATAGAAGTAATCCCTGAAAGAGACTTGAACAAAGTCCAAGAAAGAGGATTACAAAATAGCTTGATCCGACATGACGAAGTCGGCCCAAAACATAAAGTTATAGAAGTAATCCCTGAAAGAGACTTGAACAAAGTCCAAGAAAGAGGATTACAAAATAACTTGATCCGACATGACGAAGTCGGCCCAAAACATAAAAGTTATAAACGTAATCCCTGAAAGAGACCTGAACAAGGTCCAAGAAAGAGGATTACAAAATAACTTGATCTGACATGACGAAGTCGGCCCAAAACATAAAAGTTATAAACATAATCCTTGAAAGAGACCTGAACAAGGTCCAAAAAAGAGGATTACAAAAGTAACTTAGAAGGGCCCGACATGACGAAGTCGACCCACATAAAGTGCGAAGGCCACAAAAAATAATACTTGGCAGAGACCTCACAAAAGGTCCAAACAAAACAGGATTTTTGTTTGTTGCCTCAAAGGAATCAAAGCCACAAGCACAAAAGCCACTCAAAGAGATCGAGCGACAAGGCTCTAGTACTACCAAAAGCCTAGAAAAAGTGCCTAGACGAGATAAAGATCGACATGATACTAAATGCGCGAAGTTGTGATAAAAACAAATTCAAAGGGGCTACCCAAATCAGCCCTAAGAACTTGGAAGTTATTTTTTGTTTTTCAGCCTAAAGTTGCTAAACAAGCAACTAAACAAGTGTCAACAGTCAGCAAAATGAAATTTACAAAATAAAGAGTTTAAAAGCCCACAAGTCGGGCTATCTACACAATCAAGATAAAAAAGTTCAGTTAAACATCAGAAGCCTTCCCGGTAGCATCAGCACGGGGAGAAGGAGGGTGAGTCTGAATGGGCACAGCATCCACGGTCCCATCATCCCGATTCAGGATTTGACAGTCCGGATCGGATACGGGATGACCGACCTCAACTGAAGGAACTGTAGAAGTTGGCACTTTGGCAGCAGGCGCAGGGAGAGGTTTGACATCATCATCATCTGGGTCATCAGGGACAATCTTACCATCCCTCACAACATTGTCCAGGCTGAAGAGAGAAAGGTCGACCTCGGGAGCCAGAATTCGAACCTGGTCCTTCAGGTTCTCATAAGCAGCATTCACGCTGCCGACAAGATGACCCTGGAGCTCGGAGTAATCAGCTCGGGCAAACTCCAACTCCTCCCTCAGACGCATTACCTCCCGATAGGATGTAACATAGCTGTCTTTATGCCTCAATGCCGTGTCCTCGGCCAACCTCACAGAAGCCGCCAAGGCAAGGGAGCTAGCCTTCTCGCTCTCCAGCCCTTTCTCCAGTTTGGTCACTTTCACTTCGAGCTCCTCCTTCAAGCCCTTCATCCGATCAAACTCCTGTTTAGCCTCCTCCATGAAGGCTTTGGTGGCATGAAGAGGAAGATTTTGGGCAGTTCGGTACAAGGCAGCCCCCATGTGCGCCATCTTCACACTACTCCAAGTTATAAAGTCCAAATGGCGAAGGAGTGATACATCATCCATATGGAGGGCACCGTAAGGACCGATCTGCTGATCTACGAACTCGACCGCGTCAAAATCAGGGGCATCAAGGTTGAAAGGCTCAATTATTTTTTGCTTTTTGTTGGGAGGAGCACCAGAAGTGACAACAGAGGTTTGGGGAGGATCAACCAAACGAACCCGGGGAGTCGGGATTACTTTCCTCGCCCCAGGTGAGCTCGGAACGGCCGGCTTCGACTGAGCCTGGGATGATCCCTCCCCGGCCGCCTTGGCCGAGACGTTTTGGGCTGCGGTAGCTTTCCTCACCCTTTTGAAGGCCTTCATAGATTCATTATTCTTAATCATCTCTGCAAGCAAAACACAACAGTAAGGAATCAAGTCAAAAATCGAAAAAGAGTTTGCGAACAATATAGGAGCAGACAATAGAGAAAAATAAAAAACATAACTACCCAGCTCAGTTTGGAGGAGAGAGGAATTGGTTAAAAATTTCTTTGTGTCGAGATGGGGAGGCTGACCCTAGTGTTCTTCCAAGACAGTCACAAAAGCTTGCTCAGCCTCATCCAGCATTTCCCATGTATATCTAGATACTCTCACATCCTTTTGCCATTCCAAAGGAAAGGCGAGCTCGTCATTTTCATCCAGAAAAAAAGGGCCAAGCTCTTTCAACAGCTCGGACCTTGAAAAAGTAATTTTTAAAATCACGGAAAGATTCATCAAACATGGAGAAGACCTTCTTTCCCTGGGAAGCTCGGAAAGAAACCCAAGCGGCTTTCTTCTTTACTACCCCAGGCTTCGTCAAAACAAAGAGATAGAAGAAAAGAGATTGTGAAGCAGGAATACCAAATCCATGACACAACATTTGAAAAAATTTTTATGAAACCCCAGGAATTGGGGTGGAGTTGGGAAGGAGCAACATTACATGACCATAACAGGTTGGTCTCAAAATCAGTGAAAGGAAGAGTAATACTCATTTGACTAAAAAAGAAGTCGTAGGCATAGAAAAAAGGGCGCTCTCCGGCAATCCGAGTAGAGAAACAGACCCTTTCCTCAGAACTCAGAGATACAAATTCATAGTTCTTTTCATCACCACCACTACCACAGATCTTATGAAATTGTCTAAGTTGCTGACAGAACTCAGAGTCAACCAAAGAAACACACAACAAAACCATAGAACCCACCCAATCAGCCATGCCCTCAGGGACTTGGAAAGACGTCTCAACAATATTTTTGCAAGAAGACATGAGGCCAACTAATCCTACAACAAGAAAAGAAGATCGGATTACTAAAAAATATCTCGGACGAAGGACAAAACAACTTGGCTAATATGATTCAGACGACACAAACAACAAAAGGAAAACCTCAGAACCCGCACAGAAGGTCCAGGGGCGTCCTTTGGAGGCAGTCAGGGAACAAGGATTCAGGAAAAACCTACAAAGCTAACGAGAAAAACTCTTTAAAGTGAAAAAGAAAGCAGCATGTATCCCAGAAACCAACAAATCAGACAAAGCCAAAAAAGCTATATTCCAAATTCACAGTCTCAGCTTATCAACAAACACAATGGCAAAGCATATCAAAGAAAAAGTCATCAAAGACGCCACCTTTTCCAAGAAAATAAAAATCCCCCAGAAAAAGCAAAATGACATAATTCATCAGTAGAAGCTATCAGCATGACAAAAGGAACAATCTTTCAAAGAAAACAAGCAGTGTGAGCCCTAGGAATGCAAAAGGACCATTTCAAAAGCAAAAAGAAAACTCTTAAGCAGTAAACAAACAGGCACACAGTAATGCGAAAAGATTCAGACTTCAAGAGAAAATCGAAACCCTATCAAAAATTGAAGGCAAAAATGACGAAAGAGGCACAAAGAAAGAAAAACCAACTTGAACGAATGAAGAAGCTTCGAGGGAGGTTGAAGATAGAAAGACGGAATCGCCGGCAAAATCGCTGAATGACGCCACAACGCAAGAAAGGCAAAATGTAGGTGAAAAACAGAAAGCGAGAGAACGAAGGGAGAAGTTACAAAGAAAAATGAAGGAGAGAAACCGTTTCTGATTGCAAAAATTCAAAATAAAAGCCAAGGGAAACGGGGTAATGAATACCAATTAATGAAGGTATTAAACCCTCGCACGTTCCCGAGAACAAAGCGCTGATATAAAAGCGCGCGCTTTTAGAGAAAAACGTTCCACATTTGAAAAAGGTTCTACAAAGAAAGGAATCGACAAAATGCTCGAGTTCGGCTTCATTAGAGAAAGATCGAAGTCAAGGGCTCGACCTCAAAGCAGAAGATCGAGCTCAAGCAGGGGCACTGTTCACACCTTGGGTCGAGCTATCCGATCCGGGATGTTCAGTAATAAAGTGACCGACCTCCTCAGGTCAGGCTATCCGACCTCTTCTCAAAGAGGTCGGTCAAATCGACAGGAAAGCCCAGTAAGGGGCCCAAATAGAGGAACACGACCCAAATCCAAAGGCAGTCCAAGCCTATAGAGATAAGGGCGGTTCCCTTGAAGATAAGCTGACCTCAACTCAAAGATAAGATAAGATAAGATAACTAACTTATCTTATCTAAAAAGGTCACTCTACACCATTATAAATACACTAGAGCACCCAGGTATAACTCATACTCTGATTCTACTAAAAATCTGCTTAATACCCTTGCTAACTTAAGCATCAGAGTCCCTTGCAGGTACCCCCCACCCTCCGGTGACGAAGGATCAGCAGTGCAGCCAATCCAACAAGTCGGACACGACAGCTCCGTCCGCCACCCACCAGCCGGACACGTCAGCACTGACCAGCACAGACGATCTCGTCCGAGATCGACCTACAGTTTCAGATAACCCTCGGAACAACTAGCATAACTAAATTCATTGGAGAGTGTCGGCACTAGTCCGTGCCGGTAGATTTTAAATCCGATTATAATATTATTAAATTTATCTCTGTTTTAACTAAAGCAGGTAAAATAATAATATAATAATAATAATATTGTGTTATTATTTTTTTTCTCGAGATTCACTTTACAAGAATTTGATGCAGCATCAATATATTTCTTAACTCCTTAGGGAGGTAACAATTGCGGCTTAACAAATTGTAGGAGTGTTCATGATTCAAACTTATCAGAAATTTCGGTCCAAACCTAATTGATTTAGGTCAAATTTAGCTTGTTTTATTGTAGCTAGAGTTAGATCAAATATCTAAAAAATTGTTTTGATTAAACCATTCAACCAGGTTAAGGCTTTAACTCAAGTCATCCAATCCGATACAGTTGGCCTAAAAATAAAAAAATATACGTTATAACGTTTTTATTATTTTTTTATTAATAAATTCATGTAATAATCTTTCATACAAAAAAGAGACTAATTTTTACATGTTTTTTAAATGTGACTAACACATCAATGCTACAAGGAACAACTTGGTGAATGTTTTTGAAACCAATGAGTTATATCTCAAATGGTCTAGTCTCTCCATATTCATTTAAGAGGTTGTAGATTCGAATCTCCTATCTTTGATAAAAAAAAAAAAGAAACACTACAAGAAACAAGTGGCTATAAATTAATTGATGAATGATAATTACACTTATATGAAATTTAGCATTGTAGTTATTTATGATTTAAATATTTTGTTGTTATTAGTTATTTCTAAGAGTTTAAATTGTTTTAATATCCCTTTGAATTATTAGTGGTAACGAACTTATTTTGAAATTAGTGATGATTATTTTTAATTTTATCTTTTAGTTATTACTTACTAAATATTTTTTATGTGAATGTTATAATTTGGGTATAAGTTTTATCTAGATTCAATTTTCACCTACTAAATTTAGTGCTATTGTGACTCGAAAATAATAAGATTTTATTAAGTTTAGAATTGGATAAAAATTTTAAAAATAAACCTGGTCAATATTTAAAATTAAATTCAGATAAAAATAAACTCGATTTCACTCATTTCATATACACTCTTAGTTTATTTCTGTAGTCATGTGAAATAGTTGATAAGTTTTTAGTTGTAAACAGTATTTTTTAAATTGATAGGTCAATAATTAATTTACTGTGGATCTAAATTCTATTTAAGAGTTAATGTTAGGTAATAAATTATTACATACATAAAAAAAATATAAACTTCCGACATTTATTTACCTAGAGGAGTGAGCTCACACTCTTAGCCAATCCAATTTAGTTAAATAGTTGATAAATTAGTGCCATGGTGGAAGGTATTTTCGGTACTACCAGCCCAAATTCTTCTTTTTTGGGTAATATAGTGTAGGCCCAAAAGCTTCATTACTCCACTTCGAGGGTTCCCTCATGAAACGAAAGAGAGGGACGCAAAATAGAAATTATAGAAAATAAAAAATAAAAAACGAAGGAAAAAAAAGAGTAAGAAAAGAAGAAGAAGAAGCAGCAGCAGCAGGAGTCCTACTTGTAAAGAATTTAGATAACCTTTACTTACTATCCAGTATCCAGTTTCTCTGTGCTCAATTCAAATCCCATTTCGATAACCCCAACATTTTCAGCGCAGATATTACTGAAATTTAATTATACTACTTATTATATACATAATCTTTATTATATCTATTATTTTCTTCTTCCTTGTTTTATTTCCTGCGTATTTTAGCCAGTATTATTATTATTGTTGTTGTTTCACTGCTTTCAGGGGAACGGGAAAAAAAATGAAACGAGTGCAAGAAGAGTAAATAAGACGGTGTGCGCATTCGTTAGTTTTCTTGGCTCTTCGCATTCGATGCTCCTCTGTTTCTTCTTCTCTCGTGCCTTCTATTCTCTTTTCAAATTAGGGTTTCCGTAAAACCAAAAACGCTTACCCTCTTTCCTTCGATTCTCCCCTGAAAATAAGCCATCATTGTGAGTAATTCTTTAACCCTTCTTTAATTTTCTTTTCACTTGTTAAAAAAAAAAAAATATTTTCTATTTGTTATTCTATTATCGCTTTTTTTTTTAATTATTATTTTTTCATCTGAGATTGCATGTGTACTTCTTAAACTTGTAGAGTTTCGCACCGTGGGTTGTTTGGTTTGGTTCTGTTGGTTTTTTCGCTCTTGATAAATATTTCAGGGTTTTGTCTTATTGTTTCATGAACAAAACCTTGCTGATTTTTGGGAGTAATCCTGTCCCTTGAATTTGTTCTGATAGGTGCCATTGTTGTATATATGCTTTTTCAGGGTTTTGTATTGATATTCTTTGGTTTTCTTTGTTCCCATATTGATTGTTGGGAATAGGTTGAGGCAGGGATTTGTGGTCGGATATAATGTCGTCGTCGAAGTACCCCATACTTGACAACCGGCCGATTCATCAGTGGAAGGTTACAGAACTGAAAGAGGAGCTGAAGAGGAGGAGATTAACCACCAAGGGTTTGAAGGACGAGTTGGTGAGGCGATTGGATGAAGCTCTTCGTGCTGAGATGGAGGCTGATGAGTCTGCCTCGAAGGATGATGCAAACGGTTTTGAGGTCCATGCGGGTGGTGGCAGTGAAGATTCACAAACGGTTACTGCGGATGTTGAAGTGGTTCAAACAATTGAAGAGGAAAGTGTCCAAACCATGGAAAAGGGGAATAATGAAAATGTTGAGCCAACTCAAGAAGTTGAAACTGTGGAGAAGGGGAATACTGTTGTAGTTGAGCCAATTGACACAGAGAGCACAGAGAAAGTTCAGGAGGATGTGGATGACGAGAGCAAGAAGAATGACAAGCAGGGTGGTGTTGCCAACCCAGTTGATATTAGTAGTGTGTCAGCTGTGGATGAAGATATCGAACAAGCTGGTTTGCCAGCCGGTGTAGATCCTGAAAATGTGAAAGATGAGCAAAGTGCTCATGGCTCTACTGTGGAGACATCCGATAAAATCACGGAGACTGTATCAACTGAAGTAGTGGTCAGTGATCAGCATACTCATAGTGAAGTAAAGAGTAACAAGGATTTGGCAATCAAGGTGGAGAATGAGGAATCAAAGGCGCAGCTGGACAATGAGGTCCCAAAGCCCCAGGTGGAGTGTGACACAAAGCCCCAACTGGAGTGTGACACAAAGCCCCCGTCTGAGGATCTCATGCCCAACACTTCTGTTCCAGAAAACCAGGTATCTGAGGTCAACCCTAGTTTAGGGTTTCAAGTAAAATCTGATTCTATTTCTAGTGATTCTGTGTCAATTAATCAAAAGAATGAATTAAAGGATACTATAATTACTGATAATGTCAAATTAGAACAAGATATTGTTAGGCCGGAGATGGTGGAAGAACCATCATCCAGAAAAGATGTACCTGTATCACATTCAATGGATGTTGGAGGGCTGCTTGAGAAAAAGGCATCTGTTGAAGAAAATAGCAATAATGTTACGACTCCAGACTTGAACAAGATCAATAGCAATGATGATGTGGGGTATCCAGAAAAGTTAAACCTAGATAGAAGTTCTGGTGATGATTCCATGGAAGAGGATTTACCTGAGAGTAAGCATGTTGATTCTAAGTTTGATGTTGATGAAAGAGATAATGTGGAGAATATTGAGGTGTCCATTGTGAAGGAGGAAAGTAAAACTATAGTCGTGAAGAATGATCTATCTGCAGGGAAAAGTGATACTCATCAGGACATTGACATTAGTCCTGTTGCCTTGGCTGAGAAACGAAAATTTAACGGTAAGCATTATATTTGTTATCTTTATCCCCTTAAAAAGCTTTGTAATTTGGATTTTACTGGCACAAGACCTTGCGTGATACATGTTCCTTTTCTGGCATGCTGTTGTTACTTAATAGTTCTTAGTGATAGACAATCTTTTTTGTGTTCACTAATCTTCCTGAACTTTTCTGGAACCTTGTGTTGCAGAGCAAGTTTCAGTTGGGAGCAATGAGCCTGCAAAAAGGCAACGCAGGTGGAACACCGAAACAGTTAAAGGGCCAGATCTGAAAAGCACTGTTCCCAGAGCTGCAACTACACCAAAGGACGAGCCAGTTGCGCTGAAACGCAACTTCTCTAGGTCTGATTCAACTGTAACTGATGATGCACCTAAAGAACGCATTGGTAAGTTGATGTGCTCTAGATTGGGGTAGTCTCTGTAAAGCTTATATTCTTATCTGTGGTAATGCATTGGATAGTAACTTCAAATGGACTAACAAATTCCTAGCACTTTTGAATTTTGATTGTGACACTTTGACACGGCACATTTTGGGCACATCTCTATTGAATACATTCTCTTAAGATTATTATTTGATGATAACTGATAAGTAATCACTTGTTTGAGTTTTCATGCTTGTCATGTTTGTTTCCATTCCATCTTACTGTTGTTTCTTTATCTTTGGCAGTTCCACCATCACAAAAGCCCCCAACTAATTCCCTCCGAATTGATCGTTTCCTCCGTCCTTTTACCCTAAAAGCAGTGCAAGGGCTTCTTGGTAAAAGTGGGAGTATCACTAGTTTCTGGATGGACCAAATAAAGACCCATTGCTATGTTACTGTAAGACTTGATTCTTGTCTCTGCCTGCGTGCTACTATCAAAGTCATGTATCATGCTGTACTGTTGCTGTTATAATACAATTCTGAGTGGCCATTCATTGATTTCTTGTTTATGTAGTACTCATCAGTTGAAGAAGCTATTGAGACCAGAAATGCTGTGTATAATTTGCAATGGCCTCCAAATGGTGGGCGGCTCTTAGTTGCCGAGTTTGTTGATCCTCAGGAGGTGAAAATGAAGTTAGAACCTCCTCCTCCTCCTCCTCCTGCCGCCGCCCCTGTCAGCAGTGGTCCAGCAGTTCTTCCTACACCACCATCCTCACAACCAGAGCCTTCCCCCCGTATGCGCAGGGAGCAACCTCCAGCTCCAGCTACTCTCCCACCTCCACCCCCATTGTCGAAGCTCCCACCAGCGGCAAGAGAACGGCTTCCGTCCCCACCGCCCCTTCCAGAGAAGGTTGACCCACCTATTCTCACTTTGGATGATCTCTTCCGCAAAACCACAGCAACTCCTCGCATCTACTATTTACCTTTGTCTGAAGAGCAAGTATCTGCTAGACTTGCAGCTCGCAGTAAAAGCACTCGGATGTAGGTAAATAGCATGCTATATGTCACCCTGGCAGCTTTTGCTGATTTTCGTGTTCTTGCCATCAAGCTAGTTAGTGTTGAGTTATGGAAATGTTATCGTATTCCTAATGCATCTTGTGAACTAAATTTGATTAGTTTTAGAAGTGTCATAAACTAAGAGCTACTTGAGTGGACGAATTTCCCCCGCTGTTGAACAAGTTAAAGTGAACCTTTGCCCAAACATCCTGAACTTAAGACGAAAGTTGACGTTAGATGTGTTTCTGTGCTGACATTTGAACTGAATTGTGGGATAATACTTTAGCATTTCATTGATCATGCTGTTTTATCTCTACCAGGCGTGATTCGTTTGTTTTGAAAAATGTTGTGGTGTACATGTTGGGGATATCTTCGAAAAATTCGTTGCTAATGCTATGATAAACATCGAAAGTACGCATGAGATTCATAGTTAGTTTTAATGTTCTCAAGTTCTTCGCATGGTAGTATACACTTACTAATTAATTCTATGGACATTGTGTGTGCAAATCATTTTTGAAGGTAATTTTTTTAACAAAACCAACTAAATAAATGCCTACGGTTGCATTTTATGCTCATTGTCGCTCTCCATTGCACCAAAGAATAACCATATAAGACTAGCGTCATTGCAAAAATTCCTATGCATTCACCGGCATCCCAAGATAGAAATAGCCAAACTTGCAAGATCTATTTACCCTTTATATATTGATTACCTTAGCAATTTATTCAACTTTGTTAGAAGAAAAATGATTTTTTTTTCCTTTAATAAAATATAAAAAAATACGTTAATTTCCAAAATAAATTAAAAGGACATTATTTTCAAAAATCTACTTTTTTAAATTATATCTATTTAAATTTTAAATATCTAAATTGTATCATGATATAAGCAAGTTTGCTGATGTGATAGACAAATTTTGTAGATGTGATAGACAAACTTCGTATGCATTGTAGAAGTTTGTCAGTTTGGAATGGCAATGAGTTTCTATGGGGTAGGATTCCTCCTCCATTTCCCGTCCCTATTTAGTAAAATTTTTTTCATTTTCATCCCATTTCCGTCATGAGTCCCGTTTATTTCTCCTCACGGGGAAATAGATATCTGCGAGTATCTATAGATATTAAGTTTTAATTTAAAAAAAAAATAAAATTAACATAACCATAATAAAATTCAATACAATTCAACCAAATATATCAAATCAAACACAATTTAAATACAAATTTAACATAATAACATACACATAAAATTTTTAACATATAAATTAAAATAAAATAAATTAGAGTTACTTACATAACTTACATATATAAAAACATTTAAGTAAATTCTTTTTCACGGGGTTTCATAGGTCCCCGTGGGGTGAGTACTTCAATTCCTGTCCCTGTCTCCATTTATTCGCGGTGCGAGATTCCATCTCTGTGAGAATTTTACGGATTTCTTTTAGAATTCTCGACACAGATATTACTTGTGGGTACGATTTCTTTTGCCATCCCTAATTAGGATATAGGTGAACTTTATGTAAACACAAAACAAAAATATGGATCATGAAAAATAATATCCTTTTAATTTGTTTTGGGAATTAATTTTTTTTATATTTTATGAAAAAAATCCAAAAAAAAGTGATAAAAAAGCAATCATTAAAATTGTATATTTAAGGAAGTTTTAGGGGGTTGTACATAACACAGTACAAAAGACAAAGTACATGTGTTTGCGCTAACATAAATGAGAAATGAATAATGCTGTTAACGTACGCAGCAAAAAATCTATAGTTTTAAATTGGGGTGAAAAAATGAAAATACATCTTGTGATCTTAGGTTTTACTCTTAATGTGGTTAATTAGTTTGAACTTAACCTGTTCTTAAGGTGGTTAATTAATACTTGATATTACAGCATTTCATGCTTATAGTATTTAATATGCTAGTAGTGTCCTCAACTTTTATAATCCTAACAAGCGGTATCAGAATAGCTTGATTTCAGGATAAAATTCATTCTGAATATGTTTTGTGGTTGTAGCACTGTCTGATCTTCTATATCAAAAAAGAGTTATTATTTGTTATTAGAGAGTTATTTTTTATTCCGGATCTAAGATGTCGATATCAAAATTTAAAGTGAAAAGTTTAAAGGTTCAAATGATTTTAACTTTTGGAAACTGAAGGTGAAATTTTACTAAACCATTATAGTATAGTAGATGCATTGTAAGGGGAAGAAAAATTGCCAAACTGAATGCTGGATATTTGTGCATATCAAGTGCTTGTGAAATTGTCTTTAAGAATGTTTTTGGATTTTTAAATTACATGTTGTAGCTAGTCACCATGTGATTTAATTTTATTATTTATAATTTGACAATTGCTTATAGTTGATGCATTTGTTGCTAGATGATACTTGTTTATTTTGGTTTTTCTTTACATCACTAAGTTCATGCATTAAAATTGAGAAATTGTGAAATTAGATTGTAAGCTCACCTAGTGACATTTTTTTGAATTTTTCAGACCTTTTGAATCATGCTTGCTATGTGATGATTTAAACAATTAAACTTCTATCTCTTTTTTACCAAGTAACATAGCATCTATGTTTCTCCACTTTATGTCAATTAGGTGATGTGATTAAATTTTATTTGTGTTATTAATTGATGTGTGAGTTCGATATTTTATTTGGTTCATTGAGTTCACTTGCACATCAATTAATTTTCATTTATCGTCCATTTCACAATTATTTGATTATTGCTTGAGTGCTTTTATGCTTCTTTATTATTTGTTTGTTCATCTCAACTTACAAGTTTCTTTAAAATATTTCAAACACACTAAAATGAGTGAATTACATCTTAGCTTTCTTTTGAATAATTGTGACATAAAGCTTTCAAATACTAGTGTGAGTTCTAAATTGCAAGCAAATTGAGAATTCACATACTTACTCTCATCTATGTCACAACATCATTAATTCACTCATTTTAGTGCTTTCAACCTCATTCTTCAGAATTTGAACTTCCTCGGTTGCTGCACATAGAGTATTGTTTGCTTATACTTGCTCTCCTTGCTGGATTGTCTTGAGCTCTGCTATCTTGCTTTAAATCCTTTTCCGTTGTGACTTATTTTTTCCGCACACCTTTCCTTTCAGGATGAGTCACCATTAGGCCCCAAGTGATCGCAACGGCAAAACTACTGAAAAGCGCATTAAGGCATCTATAGATGTTATAGAAAAAGGGTGACCGGCCAATGATCCTGTTCGGTTCTAAGACCGATTTGCAGAGTTATATTATGGTGGCCTCTATTCCAAGAGAAAGCTCCACTATGAGGGTCGGTTAGCGATGGATGATGAAATTTGCCAATATGTCAACGGGCCAGTGAGGAAATGTGGCCGGGACTTTCTGACTCAATGGCCGGTAGAGAGCATTTGCCCGGCCTTAGTTAGGAAGCTCTATGCCAACTACTATGAAGAGGGCATGGAGACATTTTTCCTTCGGTGTCGGGAAATCCCCGTGAAGCCGGACGACATCAGAAACTCCTTCAGATTCTGCAGGCTTTACGGGAAAAGGATGATTACACTAAGTTAACATCCCCAGGCTTACCGACAGATAAGGTTTCGTGGGATACGATCCTCCAGAGGCTCTGTGAGCCCAACTCTACTTGGACATACAACCACAAAGGGGCTCGAGTTAGACTAGAAGGGAACCAGCTGACCAAGGAAGCCACCACATGGCTATACCTCATCTTCACATACGTCCACCCAAACTCCCATTTCACAGATATTACAACAGACCCTGCAATTCGGTTGTATTGCATTTTGGACGAAAGGCGGGTGGACCTCCACCGGCTAATACATAACAAGATGAAGGAGTTCTTCAAATCTTCAGTGCTTCCATTTCCAAATCTTGTTATGAGATTAGCTACATCCTACGGCATTTGACCGGAGGAGGACGAGTTGACGGTTGACACTTTGGAGGAGGCCAAGCTCATTTTGAGGGGATTGAAGTTCAAGGGTGAAGCTACTGAATCATCACGACTTCGGTGCTGTCGATCCACCACTGAGAGTTCTTTTTCGAACCCGATGGCAGCTATCTGTCAAAGGCTCACAAACATGGCGATATGAGTGATTTATAAAGATGACCAAGAGACAAGATCTGGGTCTAGAGGAGCCAGATACACCTGAGGAGGAGGATGAGCAGCCTGCCGACCATGAGAGTGGAGAGGAGCCAGTTGCTTCTACAGAGGTGGAGGAGGAAGAAAGGACTGTGTGTGTGTGTGAATCAGAATCGTAATGGGAGCCACGATACCTCACCTTCC
>NC_029794.2:21957672-21966071 GCF_000816755.2 Arachis ipaensis | reverse complement strand
AATTTTGAACACTTTTTTTTCCTTCTTTTAGTTCTTACTTTCATTTTTTTATTATTGGATGACTGTCATTTTTATCCTTTTGATTATTCGCACCTTATGTTAGTTTGTATATATCTTGAACTTTGGTTTAGTTTAGATGCACTTTCTCTTTTTCTTTGGTTTGTATATATATTGTCTTTAATTTTTGGTAGGTTTGGATGAACATAAAGAACAGTATTTAGGTTTCTTTCTCTTATGTAGGGATGGCAAAATTCCCTCAGACGCGGGGATCCCTGCGGGGACTGCCCCGAATGGGGATCCGATTCTGGAGAATTTTTTTCGCAGGATGGGAATGGGAGACAAAATTTCTCCGAAGCAGGCGCGGGGACCCGAGCGGGGATTTCCGCCCTGTCCCCGCTATTCCCCGAAATTTATGAATTCCTTAAATTATCCTTAATAGTTTATTTCTCATATATGTTTTTTAGTCATTTCTCACACACACATATATATAAAAACTCAAAACTCCTAATCTTTATTTGCATAACCCCTCTTCAATTCAGAGATCCCTAAGGCTGTCCATACTCCATCCAACCTCTCTGCAACCACCCCCTCGTCACCTTTCTCACCGCATCGTCACACTTCACCGTGCCATCACCCTTACCGCGTCGTAATTTCTATTTGCGGCGTTCCTTTTCGTAACTCTGCCGTCGTGTCCATTCTCCTCTCTGTTGCCGCGTCTCCCACCTCGTCCACTGCTTTTTCCTTTGGCTCGTCGTTGCGTCCCCCCATTGCGTTATTTCGAAAGAAGTCACCATCGTGTCATTTAGACTTTTTGTATAAAATCTTGCAGTTTTTGTATAAGATAGATTCTTGTAGCTCTATTCATATGGAAATTAATAATTAGTTAGAACTATTATGTAGATGAGGAATGGGGTCCCCGCGGGGAATGGGGCCCGTGGAGAATGGGGATGGGGAGCAATATTCCCCCACGGCGGGGAATGGGGACGGGGATGGGGAGCAAATCTGAGGGCGAGGATGGGGAGTAGGGAGGCATCCCTCGCCCCCGCCCTGCCCCATTGACATCCCTACTCTTATGCATGTATGTTTGGAATCGTAGGGAATAGGAAAAGAACCTAAAGTTGTGAATTTTTCATCCAACCACATGAAAAAAAATTAGTTTTAGCTATTTACTTAGAATAATTAATTTTCAAGAAAATTGTTTTAAGGCATCCTATTGATTTGAGTTAAATCTTTTCATTGAACTTGCCTGAATAAAGATTTTGGAACATAGTTTAGGTAGATTAATTTCTATTGTAGTTGATTTTAGGTGGTTAAGTTAGGATAATTTAGTTAGATTGCCAGGTTCTGATCTCTGCTCAATGTGTTTGGAATTATTATCTAAGATTGTCGATTCTTATTGCTATAATTCTTTGAATTGGTTTGAATCATTAATTTTGTATTTTACTGTTAATTTAGCTGAAGATTTGATGCTAAATTTGTTTGAGCAATGCTTAATTGTTTTGATGATTCGCTGATTGCTATTGCTTTGGTAGAAAATTACTATTTTAATGCTTACTTTCCTGATTCATATTGCTGTTAGAACTGCTGGTTTTTGCCGATTAATTACAGCATTTTGCCATATACATTGCTAGTGATGTTTCATCATGTTATTTTGTGCTTTCTTGAATTTGTATTTCAAATGTTTTGGATTGTTAGAATGCTTTGAAAGTTAGAATATTTTAAAAAATTGTTAACAAAGTTAGAATGTGTTGAGTTTGAAAAACTTTAAATTATGGTGTTGATTAAACATTGTTAAAAATATTATTTACAAAATTGTTAATTTAATTTTTGGTTATTATTAATCTAATTATAAATTGATTATTTAACAATTTTGTTGAGGTATGCAGATTTGGTGTTGGACAACAAGAAAATCAAGCCCAATGTGATAATAATAATATCCAGCCTTGTGCAAAAATGCTATATGATATATAGTTGAATTATTATGGTATTTGCGCCAGGAAATTATTATGCAAGCCCAAAAATAATCCTTGTTACAAGACCAACAAAACTTGGTCCGAATTAAAAGAAAATGGAGCATGTGGTTTCTATTACCCATTTACTTTGGTGGGATCTAAATTCAAATTGAGTGCATGCCTTCCACGGTTACTTCCTTTCAATGGGATATGAAACTCAAATTTTAATCAACTTGGATTTACTACATGCCTTGGTAATATGAGAGAGAAAGCTTACATTGATTTGATTGCTATTATTGCTCTCACACGTTACTAGGCTTGGGAAAAGGGAAGTGGTTAATTAATTAATTTTAATTACCTTCTTTACTTCTTGTAAAAGCATTTCACTCTTTTCTCTCTTCTCTTTCTTTGCTTTCGGTCATATCATCAGGAAGGGAGGATATGCAAGTTATCAGAAGAGAGGTGCAAGAAACAGAAGCTATGGACAAGCAAGAGGCCAAGGTGATGATGGCTCTTGCAAAAGGAAGATCTACAGTATGGTGTGGCTGAGATCTTTGCCACTTATGGTAAGATGTGGTGAAAAAGTCTCAGAATCACCATGCCTAAAAATGGTCGAAGATCCAATTTGGTCAGAGAAAAAGATCCCTGGGGTATGGCTCGTCTCTACTTTTTTCATCCATCACAGAAGGTAGCTACTGTAGCTATGTGGAGGAGGAAGCAGAAGTGGAGCAGGAGGAGCTATCAAGGATCAAGTGTTCATCAAGAGTCAGAAATCCTTCTTGGGGACCATGTCAAGATGGAATGCTCAGATTGATGAAGCTTGAAGAAAAGGGATAAGAGAGAGGTAATTTCATGTTGGTTTTGCTTTTTGGTTCCCTCTCTCTTCTCTCTGTCCGAACTGGATTTGATGTTTGAAGAAGAAGAAGTTAGCTCGGTTGGACCGGTTTCAACTTTGGAAGCTTCCCCTTCTATAATAAGGGTGAACGACCAAGGCTTGCAGCATAGAGAGAAAGCACAGAGTTCTCATAGCTACCCAAGTTAACAGAAGATCTTCTCCTTCAATGTGTTTCATTTTGTATTTTCTTTAGTTTTGTTTGTCTTGAGTCTCATGGTGAAAAAGGCAAACAATGTGAGGTTTGTAAGAAAAAGCCAGTGAGCGGAAAGAGGTAGAGAGTACAAAATTAAAGAAAAAGCTATAGATGTCCTAGAGGTCCTTTGTACATCTGTGTTGTGTATCATGACTCTGTGGGAATCTCCTTGCAAGTTGGGTTAGCACTTAGCAGTTGAAAGCTTGGCAGGTGACCAAGTCAAGTTCAGGATTGGGGATAGATTCTGGACTTGTCTCGGATAGGAAAGGTAGTTCCTAGGGAGAATTGGTGTTTGTAATTTGTATGATTATAGTGAAATTCCATCATAGTTGTGATGGAGACTGAATGTAGGCTGCATTGCACTTAACAGCTAAACCAGGATACTTCTTGGTATGATTCTCTCTCTCTCTTCTACTCCATTTCTGATTCTGTTGCATAGGAGACAAAATTGAAAAATATCTCCTGACTGGTTACGAGACAAAATAAAAATGTCTCTTGACTAGTTACGAGACAAAAAGAAGACAAATCTCCTGAATTTATTTCAAAGGACAGCAAGTGTTACTCAGCGAAAATGGGCTAAGATTCAACCCCTCCTTCTCTTAGCCACTAATTACCATCAATTGGTATCAGAGCTTGGTCTCAAAGATATCAAGCTTTGTAGCTTGGAGAAAAGATTCTGATGGCAGAAAACAGTGGCTCAGACCTGGTGGCCTATACTCTGACAGAAGGGCAGTCAAGCAACAGACCTCCTCTCTTTAATGGAAAGACACTACAAAAAAAGAAGTTTAAAATGGCATTTATATTATGGCGGTTTCAAAAAACCGCCGTAATATTTGGATATTATGGCACTTTTGGTCGCTGCCAGTAATAAATTTGTATTTGATGGCAGTTTAGTCATTATGGCGGTTTTGAACCGCCTTTATCACTTGTATATAAAAACACACATTGAACATTCCTAGTTACAGAAACACTTGGTTGAAAGTTGAAGCTCGTGTACGACGCTACTGCAGTGACCTCTCTCTCGTGTTCTCTTACGATCTCCTCCAACGAAGATCTTCTCCGGTGACATCTCCTCCAGCGACAGCTTTCCCAACGTTCAGATTTAGTTAATGCCCAAGACTGGTTTAAAGTGAGGATTTATTAACTTTTTTCGAAGTTTATTCTGTATTAAGTGTAAATAATTTCAATTTATATCATAATTTCATGATAGTTTGAGGGATTGTAGTTTACTCAGCTGCCAGCTCAGTCAGTTAGAATTAGAAGTAGTTAGAAGCTGTTTAGTTAGTTATACTAGATGAATAGTTAGACTTAGCTAAGTGTAACTCATACATGTATATTAGCATACCCTGGTAGTACAGTGACTGTTCATTAATTAGAAAGTTTGGCTTTGTCATCACTTTAGATTCATTACTGAACTTTCAGTTGTAGAAATCAGTCATATGCTTATTAGTATCCATCAGTTGTGGATCATTTGCTGCTTCTAAAGTTTTTGTCATTACTAACCTTTCTAGCTGATTTATTATGATTTTTTTTGGATGCTGAGAATGTGATCAAATTAATAACAAGTATTAGAATGCACTGTTACTGTTATAAACAAATTAAAGTTGGTTAAATTTTACTCATTAAACCTTTTAAAATTTGTAAAATTTGGAGGCTGTGATTCTCAGCTATTTTGAGGTGTTGTGTATCTTGGTGAATATTATAAATCATGGCAAACAAAACTTTCAACTTCAGTGTTCTGATTCTTTTTTTTACAGTTGAATGATTCAAGATGGGATTCAGATTATGAGAAACTGTGGAAGCCTCCACCAAATCATGGCTTTCTACCCTGCACTAAGCTTACTCCTAATTATACAAGTAAGAATTCTAAATTTTTGTTGCAACTTTTCAAGTATAATTTTCTTTGGTAACTCCTTAACCATGTCTCAGTCTCTTTTCAGCTTCTCTTCCTCTTCCTACTTCTCCCTTGCTATTTTTCTCCTCACCTTCTCAACCTTCACTGGCAGATTCCCCTTAATCCAAAGGTCTTGTTAGTTCCACCTGCATGCCCTTGTTTTTCTTGTTATTTATATATATCCCTTTTATCCTACGCATTCTTACATGTTCCTATTAAAATAATGTTGCAGAGATCAGCAATATGAATGCGTTTTTTGAAGACGACGAAGAAGAAGAAGCGCAACAAGGTATAGAAGATGGGATGCAAATCAGGTATGCTTTACTCCATATTTCACATACAAGATTTGCATGTGGCCTTTAATCTCTAGAAATAAGTATAGAAGCCTGCATTGGCCCAATTTGTATTTGTTGATTGATATATATAGATTCTATTGAAAGCTGATCTATCGGCGGTTCAAAAATGCCGTTTTAACCGACTAAAATGCCACTATTAGGGTAAAAACGGCGGTTCAAAAATGCCATTTTAACCGACTAAAATGCCATTCTGTGAGGGTAATAATGGCGGTTTAAACTGCCATTTTAACCAACTCTTAAACCGCCGTTTTAACCTAGAAATAACGGCGGTTTGAACCGCCATTTTAACCCAGTAAAAAACCGCCGTTTTAACCTGGAAATAATGGCGGTTTGAACCGCCGTTTTAACCCAGCAGAAAACCGCCGTTTTAACCTCAGGGAATTGTGGCGGTTTTCAAAAAACCGCCGTAATAACCAGAATGGCGCCCAGAATTACGTCGCTTTTCAAAACCGCCGTACTTGGTAATAATGGCGGTTTAAACCGCCGTAAATACCAAAAAAAACCGCCGTTTTTACCAAAATTTTTTGTAGTGAGAACTACACCTATTGGAAGGAAAGAATGAAGATTTTTGTTCAGTCAATAGATTACAGGCTCTGGAAAATAATCCTAGAAGGTCCCCAATTCCCAACCACCACAGGAGCAGATGGTGTGGTCTCTCTCAAGGGTGAAGCCAGCTGGACCAAAGAAGACAGAAAAAAGGTGGAGCTCAATGCCAAAGCTATCAACTTGCTTAACTGTGCAATTAGCTTCGAAGAATACCGACGAGTATCAAGATGCACAATAGCAAAGGAAATCTGGGACAAATTACAAGTCACTCATGAAGGCACAATCCTAGTGAAGAAGACCAGAATTGACATGCTAAACAGAGAGTATGAAATGTTCTCAATGAAGGAAGGAGAATCTATTGATGATCTGTTCAAAATATTCAACATCATCATCAATGGCTTGGATGCTATGGGGATCACGTATCCTAAATATGTGCTTGTGAGGAGAATTTTGAGAAGTCTCACAAAAGAGTGGGAAATTAAAGCGATAGTAATTTTTGAGAGTAGTGGTCTTGATTCCATGAAATATGATGATTTGAGAGAAAACTTACTTGCTTTTTGAAAACACTTATTTGAAAAAGGATACAAAAAAGAAAGGAATAGCTTCTAAATCTGTTACTAACCCTCTGGATGATGAATCCAGTGATAACTCCTCTGAAAATGATTTTATTTTGTTTGCTAAGAAATTCAGAAAAATGGTGAAACTAAAGGAGAAAAACAGAGGAAGAAGCTCAAGGAAGAAGGATTTCAGCAAGGTGATCTGCTACAACTGCAAAGAGGCTGGACACTTCAAATCTGATTGCTCAAAACTAAAGAAGGAGGAGAAGTCGAAAAAGGAAAAGAAGAAGGGACTCATGGCTTCTTGGGAAGACTTGGAAAACGATTCTGATGAAGATGAAGAAACAAAAACCAAGTCTCAAACTTGCCTCATGGCAGATCACGTAGAACAGGTAGTTTTACGTAACCCTGACACTGAAGACCTTCATCTCATGATAGATCACCTTTCTGAAAAAATTAGATGTTTCTTAAATGAAAACCAAAATCTTGAGTCTCAAATTGAAATTCTTAAAGCTGAAAATCATTTTCTTAAAGAAAAATTGAGAGAGGCTGAAACCGCTGTTAATCTTGTGGAAGAAAACAAGCGGTTGAAAGCTAAAATAAAAGGTTGTGAAACATAGCATTATGTGGTTGCATATCTAAATTGCTTTGAAGAAAATGAGAAGCTGCTCAAAGAGGTAAAAAGACTCAAAGAGGACTTAGCCACTTTTGCTCAAAGTTCAGAAAATTTAAACCAACTCTTGGCTAGTCAAAAACCTCTTTATGATAAAGTTAGATTGGATTTTCATAAAACTACAAAATCTGTTGGAAAATCTACTTTTACAAACATGTCATCATCCTCAAATGATGTAAGGTTTCAAAACCCAACAAACTTTGTGAAAACAGCTACTCACAGATTTTGTAGATTATGCAACCGGAATGGTCACTTTCCTATTCAGTGTTTTTTTGATAAAAGAATGATTGGAAACAAAGTTTGTATAATTGTTTGTGACTACAATGGCTTGGGACAAAGAAGATGGTTTGACGTGAAAGGATCCAAAAAAAAATTTGGATACCTAAGGTCAGTTGAGCTTATTTTGTAGGTTTGCCTAGCATCCAAGCAAAAGGACAATATGTGGTATATGGATAGTGGATGCTCTAGGCATATGACCGGAAAGGCAACCTTCTTCATTAAGCTTGATGAATATGATGGAGGGTTTGTCACTTTCGGTGATAATGAAAAAAGGAAAAATAGTGGCCATTGGAAAAGTTGGTAAAAATTTCTCTTCTTTCATAAATGATGTTTTACTTGTTGATGGTTTGAAACACAATTTACTAAGCATTAGCCAATTATGTGATCTTGGTTATGAAGTTATTTTTAGAAAATTGGATTGCTTAATTATTTGTGAAAAATTTGGTGAAATATTGTTTGAAGCCAAAAGATGTAATAATGTGTATGGATTGACTCTTGAGGATTTAAAAGATCAAAAAGTGACATGCTTTACATCTCTTAAATCTAAAAAATGGCTTTGGCATAAGAAATTGGGTCATGCAAGCATGTACCAAATTTCTAAGCTTGTTAAGAAAAATTTGGTAAGAGGAATTCCAAACATTAAATTTGATAAGGATATTACTTGTGATGCTTGTCAATTAGGCAAACAAGTAAAATCCTCTTTTAAACCAAAAGATGGAATTTCTACCAAAAGGCCATTAGAAATGTTGTATATTGATCTTTTTGGTCCAACTAGAACTCAAAGTTTAGGAGGTAAACATTATGGTTTGGTGGTGGTAGATGACTACTCTAGATTCGGTTGAGTTCTCTTCCTAGCTCGTAAGAATGATGCTTTCCATGCTTTTTCAACTCTTTGTAAAAGAATTCAAAATGAAAAGAATTTGAAAATTGCCCACTTGAGAAGTTGGTGCACGAAATTGTGATCTCCAGGCTCGAACAAATCCTGGTAATGGCTCCAAAGCTTGGTGCTCTGATCTTAATTCATAATTGTCACAACTTCGATACAACTAACCAG
>NC_029794.2:21938906-21956782 GCF_000816755.2 Arachis ipaensis | reverse complement strand
GAAAACATGCAAGACACCAAACTTAGAATTCTTTAATGCTTAGACACTAAGAATTCAAGAATGCATATGATAAACATGAAAGGACACAAAACAAAAAATCATCAAGATCATACAAGAAGACTTACCAAGAACAACTTGAAGATCATGAAGAACACTATGAATGCATGATATTTTTGAAAAATGCTAGATGCATATGCAAGTGACACCAAACTTATAACATGACACAAGACTCAAACAAGAAACAGAAAAATATTTTTGATTTTTATGATTTTCTAATTTTTTTTTTCGAAAATTATATGAAAAAGAAAAAATAAGGATTCCAAAATTTTTAATATGAATTCCAGAAATCTTGCATTCTTAGTCTAAAGCTTCAGTCCAGGAATTAGACATGGCTCACTAGCCAGCCAAGCTTTCAAAGAAAGCTCCAGTCCAAAATACTAGACATGGCCAATGGCCAGCCAAGCTTCAGCAGGTGATCATGGATCAGCAGCAGGTGGATGAGCAACAACTAAATTGCTCTTGATAACAAATTGCAAGCCTCAGTCCAAATGAATTTAGACATGGCTTTACAGCCAGCCAGGCTTCAACATGCTTTATGAAACACTAGAATTCATTCTTAAAAATTCTGAAGCCATAGAATAATTTATTTTTGAAAATATTTTTATAATTTTTTCGAAAATAGATGAGAAAATTTTGAAATTATTTTTGAAAAATTTTTGAAAAGAAAACAAAAAGAAAATTACCTAATCTGAGCAACAAGATGAGCCGTCAGTTGTCCAAACTCGAACAATCCCCGGCAACGGCGCCAAAAACTTGGTGCACGAAATTGTGATCTCCAGGCTCGAACAAATCCTGGTAATGGCTCCAAAGCTTGGTGCTCTGATCTTAATTCATAATTGTCACAACTTCGATACAACTAACCAGCAAGTGCACTGGGTCGTCCAAGTAATACCTTACGTGAGTAAGGGTCGAATCCCACGGAGATTAGCGCTGGACGCCAGATTTGGGTAGAAGGCTGGCGTTGAACGCCAGTTTACATCGTCAATTCTTGGCCAAAGTATGGACTATTATATATTGCTGGAAAGCCCTGGATGTCTACTTTTTAACGCAATTGGAAGCGCGCCATTTCAAGTTCTGTAGCTCCATAAAATCCACTTTGAGTGCAGGGAGGTCAGAATCCAACAGCATCAGCAGTCCTTTTTCAACCTCTGAATCTGATTTCTGCTCAAGTCCCTCAATTTCAGCCAGAAAATACCTGAAATCACAGAAAAATACACAAACTCATAGTAAAGTCCAGAAATGTGAATTTAACATAAAAACTAATGAAAACATCCCTAAAAGTAACTAGATCCTACTAAAAACAGTGCCAAAAAGCGTATAAATTATCCGCTCATCAGAAGTCATCATGGAAAAGAATTTGAAAATCAAGATTTTGAAAAATTATGTGATGACTTTGTAATTGCTCATAATTTTTCATGTCCTAGAACTCCTCAACAAAATGGGGTAGTTGAAAGAAGAAATAGAAGTCTTCAAGAAATGACTAGGGCTATGCTTTGTGAAAATGAGGTTCCAAAATTTCTATGGGCTGAAGCTGTAAATACGGCTTGTTATATTTTGAATAGGACTATCAATAGAAAAGGGTTAAAGAAAACTCCTTATGAGCTATGGAAAGGAACCCCTCCTAATCTTAAGTATTTTCACATTTTTTGATGCAAATACTTTGTGCTTAACAATAAAGAAAATCTTGAAAAATTTGATCCAAAATCCTATGAGGGAATGTTTGTTGGATACTCCACCACTAGCAAAGCATATAGAATATACCTCAAAGAACATAGAACCATAGAGGAATCCATACACGTGTCTTTTTGTGATACTAATTCAATTCCTAGTGTTGTAGTAGATGATGATGCAGGTTGTGAAGATATTGTCAACCAGGAAGTCAGTAAAGAAAATCTCAAAACTGTCCTAAGTGAAGAACTTGTCCATCCAGAAATGTCTCATCAGGATGGAGGAGACATTTCCACTTTGTCTCTTGAACCAGTCAGAGAATCCAGAACAGACCATATTGCTGAAGCTCATCAAGGTAGATCCTCACCTCCAAGGCCAAGAGAATAGAAGTTTTTGAAGGGTTACTCCAATGATTTTATCATTGATGATCCTTCCCAAGGCGTGACCACTAGATCCTCAAGCAAGAAGCAAGTTGAGCAAAGCAATGTTGCTTTCTTGTCCTAATTAGAGCCTCTCAAAGTAAAGCAAGCCCTTGAAGACCCCTCATGGGTTAAAGCCATGGAAGAGGAGCTTGCTCAATTTGAAAAGAATGAGGTTTAGACACTTGTACCCAATCCTAATGGTAAGAAGGTAACCGGTACAAAGTGGATCTTTACAAATAAATTGGGTGAGGATGGTAATGTTGTTCGTAACAAGGCTAGATTAGTGTCCCAAGGTTACGATCAAGAGGAAGGTATCGATTTTGATGAGTCTTTTGCTCCAGTAGTAAGAATGGAAGCAATTAGGTTGCTTCTTGCCTATGTTGCCCATAAGGGTTTTAAAATGTTCCAAATGGATGTTAAATGTGCTTTCCATAATGGATTCATAGATAGAGAATTATTTGTGGTTCAACCCCCCGGTTTTGAAAATAAAGAATTTCCAAATTATGTTTTTAAACTTTCAAAAGCTCTTTATGGGCTTAGGCAAGCTCCAAGAGCTTGGTATGAAAGGCTTAGTGCCTTCTTGATGGAAAATCACTTTCAAATGGGTACCACCGATACTACTTTATTTATCAAAGAGTCTAATGATGATATTCTTCTTGTTCAAGTTTATGTGGATGGTATTGTGTTTGGTTCGGCCAATGAGACCTTGTGTGAAGTGTTTGGAAAACTTATGACTAGTGAGTTTGAAATGAGTTTAATGGGAGAATTAACTTTCTTTCTTGGTCTCCAAATTAAACAAACTCCTAGTGATATTTTTATTCACCAAGGTAAATATGCTAAAGAATTAATCAAGAAATTTGGCCTTGAAAATTTCAAACCAATAGGAACTCCTATGCATCCAAACACTAAACTTGAAAAGGATGAAAATGGCAAAGATGTGGATGAAACAAGGTATAGAGAAATGATAGGCTCACTTATGTATCTTACTTCCTCTAGGCCGGATATTGTTCAAAGTGTGAGTGTATGTTCGAGGTTTCAATCTCACCTAAAAGAATCCCATCTTTCAGCCGTCAAAAGAATCATTAGATACAATAAGGGAACATGTGATTATGGCTTATGGTATCCTAGATCTAATGATTTCTGTGCGGTAGGGTTTTGTGATGCAGATTATGCGGGAGATCGGGTGGATAGAAGGAGCACATCCGGAATGTGTTGCTTCCTTGGAAGCTCACTAAACATGTGGTCAAGTAAGAAACAAGCCACCATTGCTCTATCCACAGCTGAAGCCGAATACATATCTGCCTCTGCTTGTTGTTCTCAATTAATTTGGTTGAAAACTCAGTTAGAGGATTATAAATTGAAAATCAATAGTATACCTTTGTTCTGTGATAATATGAGTGTAATAAATATTTCCAAAAATCCTATTTTGCACTCTAGAACTAAGCACATTGAGGTTAGATATCATTTTATTAGAGAACATGTGCAAAAAGGTACTATTGATATTCAATTTGTAAAATCCGAAGAACAACTTGCTGATATATTCACTAAACCTTTGTGATAGGTTCTGTTCATTAAAGAACAGTGGGTATGTTGGATTTGAATTCTGTTGATAAATTGTGATTTTATTGATTCTGTTTATTTTTGTCTCGTAGGAAGGAAGGAGACAAATTTGGATGTGTGTTGAACAAGCCATGAGACAGGGGGAGACTGAACTCGGCGTTAGTGAACATGGGCCCAGCCAATCTCTTTTGTCACAATCCTTGACTCTGGCCCATTTGAGTTCTTCATCTTTTAAATTAATTCTTTTTGGTAGTTATCACATCATATCTTGTTAGGAGGAGTTCTTGTCAAATCATAATCTTTTCTCTTATTCCCTCCCTTGATTCAAGGAAAAGATTTTCCAGTTACCTTTTAAATTTTAAAAGATTTCCTTGATGATAATCGTGCCATTAAATTCCCATTAAATGCAGTTGTAACCTCTCTCCACATCCCACTATCTTCGGTCATCCCTTCACATTCTCACCATCTACTTCTTCCTCTCTTATTATGAAAAAGAAGGTAGCGCCTAGGAGAAGAAACCAAACCCCACATTCCAAAATTCCTCCATCTTCTTCTGCTCCTCACACTCACACTCATATCCATATTCACTCTACTTCATCTTCTTCCCCTTCTTCACAGTCAACCGAAACCATGAGGAAGAAGGTAATAGCTCAAAGAACCTCCTCAAGAAGGAAGATTGAAAAGGAAAAGGAGCAAATGCCTGCTGAAGAAGAGTCACAATCATCTCCACCACCTTTACCACCAAGGAAATCAACTCCACATGCTTCTGGCCGCAGTTCTAAGCGTTCAAAGGGTTACACCCTCCACCACACTCGAGAGCCACTAAACTTGGACTCTCTTGATTTCAAAAACAAGTTCAATAAGAATCACTCACATTTTGATCTGGCTTGGTTCAACTCATGCGCTGCTTATGAATTTTATTCTCAAGTTCTAGTCAACCGCCACTTGTGTACCTCTTATGTTGTCTCTCTGGAAAATTTATTTGATAAGGGTGTTGATCTGTCTACCCTTTTTGATAAACTGAAATGGACTCCTCTGCTCAAGATCCACAAGCCAGTCTACCCAAATCTAGTTCGCGAGTTTTATGCGAACGTGATGTACATTGATGGAGCCCTACATTCCTATGTTAAGAAGGTGCACCTGACCTTGAATAGAGAGACCATCAGTGCTGCACTAGGATATGAAGATGATGGACCAAGAGCTTACATGTCAAGAAAATGGGACTCTCAGGTTGGGGTTACTCTTCAGACTGTTCTCTCTCGGGTTTGCGAAAATTTTTCTGCTCTTGATGGAACCATTCTGACTCACAAGGCTCTGGGCCCTGTAAGAACATTACTTCACCGTATCATTAACCATATTTTGATGCCTCAGAGCGGATCATATCAGAGGGTAACAATTTGTGATACCCTAGTTTTATTTTCTATTTTCACTTCATCTCCTATTTCTTTTGCTTACTTAATGGTGCATCACATGTGGGAATATGTGCGTAGTGATAAAAAGGCAAATTTGCCTTATGGTATTTTTCTAACTTGCATTTTCGAACAATTTAATGTTGATGTTCTCAATGAGCCTATAGAAAACAGGGTTTCAACCTTGAAAGGAGGAGGAATTTCTGAAGCCATGAAAGGCAAAAAGGGAAAAAGTGCGATTGCATCGGACAGTGACACTGAATATCATCACTCAAAATCTTCCAAATTTTTTGACTCAGTCAAAGATGTGCTGCAAGAATTCTCTCACATGAGCTATATGATGATCAAATCTTCAAAGGAGGCCAGAAAACAAGCCTATGAGAATGAAAAGGCCTAGACAAAGTGTCATGAGAGAATCAATTTGCTTATCAATGGCTTTGAAAAAGACATGGGTGCTACGGATGAAGACAATGAATCCCTTGGCTCAGACGTTAATCTTTCTGATGTTTGATATGCTCTTGGCTGCTCGTACCTATGAACTCTTTTTTCCTTTTAATGTTTTCTTGTTTTGGTATTGTGTAACTGTTAGTTAACTGTACTTGGATACTTTGGACCATTGTGTTTTGGTAAAAAAAAAATTTTCTGCCTTTTGTATGTTATTTTCATTTGTTTTGCAGGACTCCCATTGATGACAAAAGGGGGAGAAAAGTTAAGAAAAATTGAAAAACATGGCTGACTCTATGAAACAGCGGCTGAAATCTGAATGATTAATCATTACCCCTGTGCTTGTGCTCCAAATTTTTTTCCTGTGCTTGTGCTTCATTTGTTTACTTTTCTTTATGATTTATGCTCTGATTTCTGGTTTATGTGGTTTATGCTCTGAGTTACGTTTTATCATGGTATGAATTTGCTTGTGCTCTGATATTTTTCTGATTTGTTATTTGCCATTTTTTTTTGTAAATTGTTGGATTTTTTCTTGATTAATAGTTTGACAGAAAATCCTATTAACAGAAATTATTTGTACATGTTAATTTGAAGTATGTTGAGTCTTGGTTATATGTTGAAATTTACTTTGAAGGTACTCAAGCATACATTAATTTGGTTGTTATTGTGAGCAAAAAATTATTTAGATGATAATAAATCAAATTTTGATTATCATATTTCATCTCATAAAAATATCAAGCTGTTCAAGATTTGTTTAATATTCCATATGTTGAATACATTATGGCTTTAAGCTTGGTTTTAAGAATATTATAGGTATTGCTCCCATCAATCAAAATAGCACATATTAAGGGGGAGCATTGTGACAAGTTGAAAGGGGGAGGGTCCAAAAATATTCAAGGGAGTACTTCTAATCCTTACCCTATTTCAATTCAATTTTTTAATAATGTTTGTCATTAAGGGAGAGATTGTTGAGTCTGAAAAACTTCAAATTATGGTGATGATCAAACATTGTTAAAAATATTATTTACAAAATTGTTAATTTAATTTTTGGTTATTATTAACCTAATTACAAATTGATTATTTAACAATTTTGTTGAGGTATGCAGATTTGGTGTTGGGCAACAAGAAAATTAAGCCCAATATGATAATAATAATATCTAGCCTTGTGCAAAAATGCTATATGATATGTGGCTAAATTATTATGGTATTTGGGCCAAAAAATTATTATGCAAGCCCAAAAATAATCCTTGTTACAATACCAACAAAACTTGGTTTGAATTAAAAGAAAATGGAGCATGTAGTTTCTATTACCCATTTACTTTGGTGGGATCCAAATTCAAATTGAGTGCATGCCTTCCACAGTTACTTCCTTTCAATGGGTTATGGAACTCAAATTTTAATCAACATGGATTTACTGCATGCCTTGGTAACATGAGAGAGAAAGCTTACATTGATTTGATTGCTATTATTGCTCTCACACGTTACTAGGCTTGGGAAAAGGGAAGTGGTTAATTAATTAATTTTAATTACCTTCTTTACTTCTTGTAAAAGTATTTCACTCTTCTCTCTCTTCTCTTTCTTTGCTTTCGATCATATCATCAGGAAGGGAGGATATGCAAGTTATCAGAAGAGAGGTGCAAAAAACAGAAGTTATGGACAAGCAAGAAGCCAAGGTGATGATGGCTCTTGCAAAAGGAAGATCTACAGTATGGTGTGATTGAGATCCTTGCCACTTATGGTAAGATGTGGTGAAGAAGTCTCAGGATCACCATGCCTAAAAATGGTGGAAGATCCAATTCGGTCAGAAAAAAAGATCCCTAGGGTATGGCTCGTCTCTACTTTTTTAATCCATCACAGAAGGTAGCTACTGTAGCTACGTGGAGGAGGAAGCAGAAGTGTAGCAGGAGGAGCTGTCAAGGATCAAGTGTTCATCAAGGGTCAGAAATCCTTCTTGGGGACCAAGTCAAGATGGAAGGCTCAGATTGATGAAGCTTGAAGAAAAGGGATGAGAGAGAGGTAATTGCATGTTGGTTTTGCTTTTCGGTTCCCTCTCTCTTCTCTCTGTCCGAACCAGATTTGATGTTTGAAGAAGAAGAAATTGGCTCGGTTGGACCAGTTTCAACTTTGGAAGCTTTCCCTTCTATAATAAGGGTGAACGGCTAAGGCTTGAAGCAAGGTGAGAAAGCACAGAGTTCTCATAGCTACCCAAGTTAACAGAAGATCTTCTCCTTCAATGTGTTTCATTTTGTATTTTCTTTAGTTTTGTCTGTCTTGAGTCTCATGGTGAAAAAGGCAAACAATATGAGGTTTGTAAGAAAAAGCCAGTGAGCGAAAAGAGGCAGAGGGTACAAAATTAAAGAAAAAGCCATGGATGTCCTAGAGGTCCTTTGTACATTTGTGTTATGTATCATGATTCTGTGGGAATCCCCTTGCAAGTTGGGTTAGCACTTAGCAGTTGAAAGCTTGGCAGGTGACCAAGTCAAGTTCAGGATTGGGGATAGATTCTGGACTTGTCCCGGATAGGAAGGTTAGTTCCTAGGGAGAATTGGTGTTTGTAATCTGTATGATTATAGTGAAATTCCATCATAGTTATGATGGAGACTGGATGTAGGCTGCATTGCACTTAGCAGCTGAACTAGGATACTTCTTGGTGTGATTCTCTCTCTCTCTTCTACTCCATTTCTGATTATGTTGCATAGGAGACAAAATTGAAAAATATCTCCTGACTGGTTACGAGACAAAATGAAAATGTCTCTTGACTAGTTACGAGACAAAAAGAAGAAAAATCTCCTGAATTCATTTCAAAGGGCAGCAAGTGTTACTCAGCGAAAAGGGGCTAAGATTCAACCCCCCTTTTCTTAGCCAATGATTACCATCAGAATGCTTTGTTAGAATGATATGAAAGTTAGAATACTTTGAAAAGAAAATAAGATAGAATAAAGTTAGAATGCCTTGAAAGTCTAATTTAATTATTTTGAAACTAAAACACTATGTGATTTCCTTTTTTTATTTACTAAACTAAACCACATTTCAAGTTATTTTTATTTCTTGAGTTTCTTCTTTTGTTATTATATATTGGTGTTTGTTATGTTATTAATATTTATTAATGTATTTGCTGTACAGACATGATGACAGGCAATAGAGGTAGGTCGAGTGGGACACGTAGTCGTGGTAGAGGGCGGGAGTAGAGGGTGATTACTGGGCAGTCCTGGGGATTCCACCGAATCCCCAGGACTGCCCAGCAATCACCCTCTACCGCGGCTACCCCATCGACCCCTGTGACGTCACAGGCGGTCCATCAGATCATCAATTTATCATGGTCCTAAATCCGAACCGGGTGCCTTCTTCTGCTACGCCCCCTACAAATGCAGCGATGACATCAACAGAGCCTGCGGTGGGTGATGTCTCCAATGCCCCCGAGCAGGATGCCCCTCCACCACTGTCCGTCATCCGGATTAAGATTTGGCCCGATATCATGTAGTCATGAGTTTACTTTTTTAATATTACGTTTGTTTATCTCAAGTTTGTTTATATTACGTTTGTTTATCTTGAGTTTGTTTATCTTATGTGTTTGATAATGTGCGGTTTGTTCTCTGACAGGTTTACACCGAACCCTAATGCTTGCACACAGGAGGTATCTGAGGTCATTAGTCTATGTATGACCACCTATGGCCGACCTACACGCAGATCCCAGCTGATATCAGAGAGCGCTGGTTTCAGAAGTGGGTGGTAAGAATCCAATTTGGTTAGAATTAATTAACTGTATTTTATTCCAATTAACTAATGTTGGTGAATCAGTTTGTATAATTAAAATTCATATGGGATGTTGAGCATAACCTTATCATCCGGAAGATCTACGACCACTGGACAGCCAAACATTTTCAGTAGACGATGAGCTATGTTCTTCAGGGGAAAGACCACCTGACATCGTGGATCCGTCCAAACATCAAGAGTGAACTGAAGGCTCATTTTCGAGATAACAAGAGGTTCAAGCGTCGCCGTCTGACGAACATCGCCAACAGGGCTTCGCCCAGGTCGTCGAGGTATGCGGGTGGATCGGTGATCTTCATGAAGACGAGGATGAGACTGGTAATAATTTTGGCATTATTTTATTTTATAGTAATTACTTGAATTAGTTTTTTAATTTGTTCAATTATTTTATAAGTTACTTGTTCTGTTATGATATACACTTATGTAGTCTCGTATGAATTAAACTGAGTTGAGCTGATATAGAACTGTTTCATCAGTTTAATTTCCTTTTTTATCATCAAGTTACTTAAATAGTTAGTAGAGTTTAGTTAATTTAATTTTCAGTTTTAGTGGATTTAGATGGTTAGGATAGGTTAGAATAGGATATATAAAAGTAATAAGTTGAGAAGGGTTGATGGATATTTGATTTGGATGGAATCCCTCAAGAATGGTTAAGTCTGAATTTTAGGGGAGATTCTGTCGAAATTTTTATAAGATTTTCAGTGAAATAAAAAAATTAAAATTATATTTTTGAAATTAAAATTAAGATTTTCTGCCTCATATATATTTGTCTGTCATTGTTTAATTTGTTTGTTTATTTTATTGTTTAGTTGATATATTAATTTGTAGTCTAAGTCGTTAGATTGTGAGGTAACACTAATGGAGACCTTCAAGTATACCCATACTTTGAAGGCAAACAAGGAAATATTTGCTTACGAGCAGTCGGCGACCCATTATGTGAGTTTAAATTAATCCTAAAATTTAACTTTATTTGGTTTAAAGTTAATTATTTAACTATTATCCTAATCACAAGTAACGTGTGTGACACAGGAGGAGTATCAACAGAGGTTGGAGGTCGCGGGATCCAGCAATCTCAGTCGCGTAGTGGAGCTGAAAAAGCCGGCTCGGAGACCTCAATCGTGGATCCTGAAAGGATTTGGCCCGAGACCACCTCTGAACCCCACAAGAATCGCCGCTTTGAGTTTGCTTGTTCTTTGCCAGTGGCATCCACTCTTCTGTGTTGGTGGCTTCCTATGCCTCTGCCTCTGCCTTTGCCACCAGCTCTACTGATTCCCAAGAAGTTGTTGACCTGAGGGAGGAGGTGCATAACCTAAACAGGAGCTCCACTAGCAGCATGAGCAGTCTGAGCAAAGGTATCAAGAGATTCTTGCATGCATTGCTGTCAGCTCCAACCTGGCGGAGAAGTTGGAGTAGCTTGGTCTGTTGCAATAGCAGATAGAGGAGTATAGCCAGCAGATGTGCGCTGGAGGTAGCGACGCTATTGGTTCCAGTGAGGACGCTGCTGGTGGGGCATCGACGGCAGAACCTACTCTACCGTCTCATTAGCAGGGGAACCACAACACTAACGACGACGACAATTATCAGGATCTGTAGGGGGTTAGGATTTTATATATTTTTGTTTGTTTATGGTACAATACTCTACTTCTGTGATATTTTATTGCATTCATACTATTTACTTTTAATAAAATAATTTGTTGATTTCTACTAATTTTAGATTTCTGATAACAATTTTGTTAACAAGACTTTTAATTTGATTTGACTTTTAGTTGTGGCTAAACTGTGCCAGAAAAATAAAAAGCCTAATTCATCCGACGGTAATTTTTGGTGCCATTTCAAGCAAAATGGTGCCAAAGTTAATCCGACGGTAATCATCATCAACTCATACTCGACAATCCATTGAAAATACCAACGAAAAATTTGTCGGTAATTAGCGTCGGATGACAAAATCTGCCGGTAATGGGTTTTCGGCGCTGTTTATACCATTAACTACAGGACGACGGTAAATCCAACGGTAATCTTTTTAGCGACGAATTTATTTGATTAATCTAACGGTAAATCCGACGGTAAACAACGCTTTTCTTGTAGTGAATATACCAAAAAATCCAAATTATATCGAAAAAGATCAAAACTACATGGAAAAAATCCAAATCACATCGAAAAAATTCAAATCATATTAAATTCATTCTGAAGGAGTTGTGGATTTTTTTTAATTGGATGTTTCTTTCTTTGTAAAAGAAAATGTATCCTAAATACCAATACATTTCTTATTAAGGAACGAAAAAAAATTCACAATATACCCAAAAAATCCAAATTATATTGAAAAAATTATCCACTTTACATGAAAAAAATTATACTACATCGAAAAAATCCCAATCACATTAATTTATTTCTGAAGGGGGTTGTGGATGTTTCTTTCTTTGTAATTGGATGTTTCTTTTTTTCTAAAAGAAATATCTGTATTATAAATCCCAATATATTTCTTACTAAGGATCCATCCAGAATATACAAAAAAAATCTCAAATTATATTAACAAAAAACAATTATTTGTACCTATAAACTTTACGAACGTTGACAAAAATACCATCAAACAAGGAAACTATCGTTATACCAAGGAAAGATGAGTTTTGTGTGACAAAAGTACCTGAATCCTAATCTTTTGTTTACTTTTTTATTAAAATTTCCAAATTACCCCAACCCTTTATCTTCAACCTCAACTCCAACCAAAATAAGGGGGCGAACCCAAATGCAATGGCGACAACGTCAGAGCTCTCCGCCTCTGCTTCTACTACAAATGACGAGGAACACTGCCACTCCCTTCAAATCGAGTATCTCTATCTCGTGAACTTCTGCCAGAAACAGAGATTTAAATGCGCCGGTCGATGCTACTAATAAGCGGAGTTTTCCAGAAATTAAAATCCAAAGGAGGACTTCTAGGGAAGGATGGAGAAGTCAACACAGTGGAGTTCAAGTAATTCAAGTAACCGGCAACAATGAAAAACACAAAGTTACACAAAAACTCAAACCATCAGTAACAAAGAATTAATTCCAAAGCTAGAGAATCCAAAAAAACTAAGCAAAGAATCCCAAATTCAAAAAGAGACATAACCATTCCCCCTCTTGTAACCTCTGCCTAAATTAGAACTAATGGTGTATGGCAAGCCTGTTGACGCTGCTGAGCTATGACTGACGGCTGCTACTTGAACTCTGCAAGAAGATGAAGCATTGATCGAAGATTGATGAAGCTTGCTCCATCGACATCAAGCACAGCTCTGTTCTTCTCGTTTGATGCGAGCACAACCTACATAAGCCAAGGACGATGCATTTAGTTCAATGGGTCTTTCTTGGCATCAAGACATAATCGTTACGGGCGTTGTCGGCGACCTTGAGGGAGCACGGTTTTGGTTCCTGATCTGGCTGCCAGAATTTGCAAATCTCGCTGAGCCTCCTCTATTCTCTCTCATTCCCAACGCAACAAGCAAACTTGGTCTCAATGTCGACCCTTTGAGGAAGGAGACGAGCTTGTTGTCGTGCAAGGTTGGGTTTGTTTCATATTGTGAGGAAGAAAGAGAGAGAGGGAGAGAGAGAGAGTGGGTAAGGATGGGGAGGATAAAGATAGGGGTAATTTAGAAATTTTATTAAAAATTTAACAAAAGATTAGTGTTTGAGTACTTTTGTTACATGAAACCGACCCATCTTTCATGGGTATAACATTAGTTTTCTTGTTTGATGGGTATTTTTGTCAAGGTTTGTAAAGTTCATGGGTACAAATGGTTGTTTTTTCAAAAAAAAAATTTCAAATTACATGAAAAATATCCAAATCACATCGAAAAATCCAAATCGCATCAAAAGAATTAGAAGAAGAAGAAGGACGGTGGCAGAGAGTGCAATGCGATGGAGGATAGAGCGGGATGGAGAACAGAGATGTGAGGGATGATACGCCTACTGTGGTGTGATGGAGGAGTGTGACGTGAGGGCGAGGGCGTGGCGTGATGAACAATGGCGGCGTGATAGGAAGCTGGAGACAGATGAAGGAGTGCGACGCAATGGTTGGGGCGCGACGCGATAGGTGACAGCGGTGCAATAGGGGAAGGAGGCAGATATCAACGGTGCGATGGAAGGGAGTAGGAGTGGAAGAGAGAGGATAGGAGTGCGTATAGTGAGTAATTTATGGTTTTAGGTTGTATGGTGCGGATATATAGAGAGTGCAAAACCTAATTTTTTGAATTTCGAATTTAAATTTAGAAGGGAGTTGGCTGAGTTGGCTTGTAAGGGGGTTATCTCCCTATACTTTTCCAAGTAAAAAACACAATAAATAATTTCATTTAGTACCAAATATTTAGCATAAGAACCAACAACATCAACCACAAAATCATATATCAAAGTAACTACAACAAAATACACAACACCAAAATTAATTCTACCTTGCACGAAATTATGTTTTAAACAACACCGAAATTATCATTAATCGTAACAAAATAGATTGATCGAAAAAACAATTCAAAAATTTTAGATTTTATTCTAATCCAAATTCCTAATTATCAACACTACTTTTCACAAAGAAAAACAAAATTATTCAACTTGTATACAAAACTACTACACGAACACCAATTACTCATGAACTACATTAATCAAAAGAACGAATCAAACCTTGTTGAGTTGATTCGACTTAGAACAATGATCCAATTCATCTTGGTTCAACTGATATGAACTTGCATCATACATTATTTTAAAAAATGAAGCTACTATATGTACAACAAGAAGAAGACGACGACAACAACAACGACGATGACAACGATGATGGAGGAGAGGAAGAGGAGGAGGAAAAGGAAGGAAGAGAAGAAATTCAAATAAGAAAAGGAGGAGGAAGAGGAGGATATGGAGGTGGTGGTGGTAACGACGGTGATAACAAAAGAGATAGATGAGGAAAAAGGAGGGGGAGGAGAAAGAAGAGTGTGTGCGCATGATGTGAAAAACGGTTATAGCAACTTGGATAGACTTGATTTAAGTATTTTGCTTAGTTGTAGAGCTTTATTCGATAGTGAATTAGAGGTTAAAGATAAAAATCGGTAATTTAAAAAATGAGAAAATAACAATTTCTAACCATAAAAGATTTGGATGTTGACAAAATTGACCATGAAAAATTGAAACTAAAATTATACCCATACAAGATAAGTTTTGTTTGACAAAAATAACTCATCTATAAATGGGTTGTTTATAATTATGCAAATATCTCTCTCCTTTCCTCTTCCTTCCTCATCTCCGATCCCTTCCATAACCACCACCACCTCCGCTGCAAAATCCACCACCACAGAGCTTGAAGGCAGCACGGTCATAGGCCTTGGTGGGATCGATGGTTCTGAACTACACTCTGGACCCTTGTTTGTTCGTGTCACGAATCTCCGCGACAAATTTTTCCCACAGCTTTTGGCGAACAACTCTATAGTGCTTCTTCTCTGACTCCCGTAATTTTTATAACACATAATAGAATATTATAGATTTTTTTTATATATTTTAAAAAATTATAATATTTACAACTTAGTCATATTATTTTTATTATTGTCTGAATTTTTAGTTCAATTTCGTCTATTTTTTGTTTATAAATTTTAGTTGTATTATTCTGTTCTATTAACTTTGTTAGTACCCAACAAATAAAAATAACAACTATGTTAGGTATATACTAAAATTAACTACTAAATTTAGTCTTCAGTGTATAATATATATTGAAATATAAAATACACATTAAAAATGAGTTAAACTACATATATAAATATAAACAAATACAAAATAACTGATTTTTGTGATTAATTTTAATGTGTAAATAATATTTTTGTAAAAATAATAATAACTAATATTTTTCTTTTATTTTCTACTTTTCGTTATTATAACCCAACAAAATATAAAACTTCTTTATTTCTGTCTCTTTATCTCCCTCATCTCTGAAGGAAGACTATATCCCCATTTATTGGTGGCTACTTTGGCAACCAAAGAAGCCAGTACATATTGGATTGTCCCAATTATTTACTTTTTTTCATTCTATAAGGTATACCATCACATGCTTCAGTACCAATATAACATGACTAGTTGCTACGCACTTCGTTCTATTATTGCATGATAGTATATCTAACCTCACGACACATATGCCAGTTGCTGTTCCAGCTTGCATGGTCACTGAACTCAAATTAAATATAATATATATAATATTAAAAATTTTATTATCTAAATAATAATGATATTTATTAAACTATTCTTCTATCTTAATCCATGACAATAATAAAAATATCTCATAGTCTTCAAATTCAGCCTAACAAAAAAAACTGTTGGACTACACAGTAAATTAATATTAAACTTAAAAAGATAAAGAAAAAATGCTTAATAAAAGAATCAACTTCTTAGTGAATACTTTTTTCCTGTGAAAGCTTGAAATTTTGGTTCTTATGGTTTCTGGGTTGTTTCTGTCTTGTGGTGTGACTCTTGAGTAGTGGATTTCTGAGAGGCCTTGTGTGGTCTTGATCCAAAGAGAAGCTTCTCAAAAGTTGTAGATGAAACATTATTCGAGGAAGACTTGGAATCAGAACTCTTGTGTTCATCATCACCTTGCTGTTTTGCCATACAAGAGGAAGAAGAAGCTTGTTTATTTGATGGTATGGATGGTTTACCATCTAAATGCCTTGCAAAACCAGAGAATGATACAAATTCTCCAATCTTTGTTAGAATATCAGTGTCATCAGCTTTTTGCTGTTGTTTCTTGCTAGATGAAGTAGATGACAACTGTTTCTTAACTTCTTCTTTATAATCAAGAGGTGGGACAAAATCAACTTCATAGTCTGTTTCCAATGAGGCTGATAGCATGAGATGGCTTAGTTTCAATCACATCAATGTAGTACTCTTTGTTGTTGTATGGAATCATTATTGTGTCACCAGTTGTTACACATGAGAAGCTCCTCAAATTAATCTCCAGAATTGCTTTTATATTTGAGAGATCCATGAAATCCTTTGTGTGAGGCTGCAGCTTGAGGTATGTTCTTTTTGCAAGTGTGGTGCTTTTCAGAAGCACAAAATCTCCATCTTCTATCTGCATATTTTTCATCATCCAATTTGGTACAAAAATTTTTCCCTCTTTAGCAGTGAATTCTAGGACACCGCAGTGAGAAAATTTTTCATTAGAAAGATGTCTCATTTCAAATAACATAGAGTATTCCACTCCAGCATACAAAAGTTTATTAAGTGCTGAAGGGACATGATAATCTTATTGCTCGGTTCCAAATTTGACTTTTTAATAGAAGAAACAGGGTGACCGTGGTAATAATTTTTAAAAGCATCATCATCATGACTCACGTAGACTTCTTCATCTTCCTCGTCAATGTAGTAATCACCTATGTCAAATTGGTCCATTGGTATTTTGTAATGGACGATGATCAATATGAAACTGCGAACCCAAAGAAATCCCAAGAGTAAGTAATTAAAGATAAAGAACAAAAAAAAATTGTGAAAGAATAAAGATAAAAAATATTGTATCAGTATTTTTTGATTGATTGAATTGAATTGTGAAGATAAAACTAAATATATATAAAATATTGTCTACGAAAGATAAAAATAAAAATAAGATAAGATAATAAAGACTAAAATTAGAACTCATTTATAAATTTTGTTGGACTGAATTTATAAGTTACGAGATTTTTTTATTGTTATCTTGGGTTAAGATAAAAAAATAGTTTAATAATATTAATAAAAGAAAGAGCTCTAACTACTCTCGCAGACAAAATCATACTCATTATTATATATCAAATATGAGTTTATGAAACAAATCTCGTTATTCAGTTACCATCAACAGTTTCCACTTGTGCAAAACAAGCATGTTTTTTTAATATTATAGCATGCATGTGGTGTGTGTGCTGTCCGGTATCATTTCTTACATTATGAGGAAATTAAATAATATTCATTTGAAAACCATGTTCCTCTCTCTCATATGTATTCTTCAGACAACTAAGCAATAAAAGGATGGAAGATACTTAATTGAGAATTGAGATGACATTTTGAACTTGTGGACTTGGAAATGGCTTTAGGCTTAGACACAATCGATATAGCTCGGCTCACTTAATTAAAATTATTCAAAGCCCCATGTGAGTAATTGCTAGTTTCACAAATAATGATTGAACTTCTCACCTCAAATTATCTATTAGAGTAAAGAATTTGGCTGCAAAAATACTTTACAAGCCTTAGCTGCAAGGATACGAAATTGTTCTTTCGATCTCACGTTTCTTTCTTTTTTATTGATTTGTTTTACTCGGAAATGTGAAAAACTTTCTCGTCTGCAATAAACTAGTAATAATTTTTATGTAATTTTTAATTCTATTATTGTTTCCTCTTTTAATGTGTGTAAAAATAATAAAAATAAAGTTAATTAATATAAAATATAAATTCTAATTTAAAATAAAAATATTATAGATACTAAAATTATTTCAGATTTATATATCATTAGTACTAAAAAATACTATTTTCATAATTATAAATTTTTAATTTTTTTATGAAGTTTATCCTTAAT